>NC_022034.1:25803206-25804188 GCF_000317375.1 Microtus ochrogaster | reverse complement strand
TAGTGTAAGACTTCTCGCCTCCTGCAATGCTTTAGGTTTGTAATGTGGTCCTTGTTGGGGTTGTCTTTAGATAGGGTCTCTCAAACGCCAGGCTTGTTGTGAATTCTGTACCTACCCAAGGATGACCTTGAACTTCTGATCCTCCTGCCTCTATCTCTCTAGGATTGAAATTACAGGTTTGTACCACCACACTCAACTTCTGCTGGGCATCAAACCCAGGCTCCCTACACCCTGGAAGGTACTGTCCCGACAGAACTGCACCCCAGCCCTCTCACTAATGTCCCCGTCTATTTTGTCCTGGACTTTTCCTCTTCTCTTTTACAACTGACCTCATCCTCCTTGCTAAAATGAAAAGTCTTCTTTCATAGATGCGGTCTGTGCCCAAAGTGCACTCATCACCCGTGGATGGCTACATGCTGGAATTCCTACTTCTTTATTTTTGATAGTTTTAGGTTCCTTCATTTCTTATAATTTAACATTTATTTACCTTAATCTCTAGTGTAAAGTAGGAAGCAAGTTACTAGGAATGTCAGGGGAACAAAATGCAGACTGGGAAATCTGTGAATTGCCACTTCAGATGCCCAGGCCTTTCAAAATTAAACCAGCAGCATCCTATGAACCAAACACTACCCAAGACATGTTTGACTGGAAAGACATGGATTGCTTCATCTTTTTTTAAAGACTACTCTGTTCACATAAGCCCCTTCTCTGCCTACCAGAGGCTCAGGGGTGCTAGGACCATAGTCAACACACCTGTCTCAGCATCTAGAGACAGAAAATGTCTCTTTGAAGTGAGCAAGATCAAAAGCAAAGAGAAAAATAGATATATAAGAAGACATTTAAGATTTTTATATCCTAAAAGTGTATCAATATACAAAATGTCTTAAGCAGAGGTAGAAGCATGCATACATACAATATGACAAAATTAATTTGCTTCGGTATACAAATATTATAGATGAAAATAGGAATATATTTAATATAA
>NC_022034.1:25801808-25802801 GCF_000317375.1 Microtus ochrogaster | reverse complement strand
TATAATTGCAAATAGTCTTTGAGTATTTGGTAGGGTTTTTATGAGGTTTCTATTTGAGTTCTAGCCATAACGTTGTAAAAAGTACAGAATTTCACCTAATCAAGTTGGAACCATCTTGTGCAGCTGGTACCCAAAACAGGTCTTATAGTAGTACTATCAGTATCATGATGTCATATCAACCAGGTGGGGTTGTTGTTGTGGGGCCCCATCTTCTTCCTGGAAACTTCAAAGATTACTGTAGGAAAATTCATTGTTTATTGTGGAAAACTTAAACATTATTTATACAGACATATATTCAATAAAGGTATGATAGAGTCAAAAATAGGTATGAAGAAAAGTAAAATTTTTTTCTAAATTCTTTCTTCTTTCTGTCCCATACTGGATGGCTCCTGACATGAGACAGAAACTCTGAATTTTTCTTTCAACAACATGCTTGGATTTAGAGAAGGACAGAGCTGTTGTCCAACTCCAAAGCCAGGTTTGATTTTTAAGTGAGTCATGACTATTATTCTAGTTAATATTCAGAGATTCTTACCCTCAGAAGATCTGTCCTCATAAGTGATAATTCTCTTTGCTTGGTGGTCCTATCTGAATAATTATCTTTTCCTATTTAGGTATCTAGATGTCTAGGGTCTCTTGATTTTCTGAAGATGAATATTTTCCTGCAAAGACAAGAACAGAATCCTACCCCAACCCTTATGAGGCTTGAGGAAGTATGTTTCCTAATTTTCTGAGAAATCGCCACACTGACATCCAAAGGGGTTGTACCAGCTTGCATTCCCACCAGCAATGTGGAAGTGTTCCCTTTTCTCCACAACCTCTCCAGCATAAGTTGTCATCAGTGTTTTTGATCTTGGCCATTCTTACAAGTATAAGATGGAGTCTCAGAGTTGTTTTGATTTGCATTTCTCTGATGACTATGATGTTGAACATTTTAAGTGTCTTTCAGACATTTTAGATTTCTCTGTTGAGAGTTCTATGTTTAGGTCTATA
>NC_022034.1:25794097-25801613 GCF_000317375.1 Microtus ochrogaster | reverse complement strand
TCCCCCACTTTCTCTTCTATAAGGTTCAGTGTGGCTGGCTTTATGTTGAGGTCTTTGATTCATTTGGACTTGAGTTTTGTGCATGGTGATAGATATGGCTCTATTTTCATTCTTCTACATGTTAATATATAGTTATGCCAGCATCATTTATTAAATATGCTTTTTTCCATTTGATTTTTTTTTGCTTCTTTGTCAAAAATCAGGTGTTCAAAAATGTGGATTAATATCCAGGTCTTCTATTCAGTTCCATTGGTCCTCCTGTCTGTTTTTATGCCAATACCAGGCTGGAAAACTCTTTCTTTAAACCTTTGCTATTGACATGATGTTTTTTATAAAATTCTGAGGCCTTCAACACACTTCCAATCAATAATTGCTCAATTTCTGCATTACCTTGTGCTAGAGGACCTGGCAGACCTGTACGGGATCAGATGTGTATTATGAATATGGGACAAAGTCCATTCCTGATTATATCTTGAACCTGTATGAATAATGAAGTCAATTCTGTATCATCTGGTATAAATTCAGCAGTTTCAATACACAAGACAACTTTTCCTACATATTGTAAATCAGTAACTATGTTAAGAGGTTCTTTAAAATTCCTTAGTACCATGAGAATAGCATATAATTCTGCCTTTTGGACAGAATTATAAGGACTTTGTTCTACCTTACTTAAATCTTCTGATTTGTAACCTGCCTTTCCTGATTTATTTGCATCAGTATAGAGGCCCAAGTATCTTTTTGCATTCTAAGTTGGAATTTTCAAAAGTCAGAGATTCAATAAGTACTCATCTAGCATCTATTGCTATTGCTATATAATATGTAATATTATGTATATAATATATAATAGTCTATTGCTCCCAATTGTACAGCCTTAGTTAATCTTTATAAAAAGTCACTAAAGGGTTCTCTCTGGCCCTGTTTAACCCTAGTATATAATTCAATTTATTTTCTTGGTTCTTGAATCTTATCCCAAGCATTTAAGGCTGCTTTGTGGCATAGGGACAAGATTTGTTCATTGTAAAGGGCTTGAGCACATGGAGCAAGGAGCCCAGAACTCAGGAGCAGGGAGCACAAACCTGAAATTTTCCCTCAGCTGGGAACACAGCAGTGTGTGTGTGTGTGTGTGTGTGTGTGTGTGTGTGTGCGTGTGCGCGTGCGCGCACGAACTTGGGAAATTGCCAAGTTGCCACGGCCACTTAGCTCCGCTGTGGTGGGGCTTTAACAAAAAACTACTTAGTAGGTGAAAGCAAACCAAGCGGGCAGGAGTGGGAGACCTTCTGGGCTGTGGACTGTTTGGGCCTTTTAGACTGGTCCACCCAGTAGGTGTAAATTTCAGATCCACATGGGGAGCCATATGAAGACAGACACTAAAAATAAATCCCACACTAGCTCAGAATTGAGTATAATAAAGGATTATTTATTTAGGGGTAGACTCACAGATAACAGTCCTCTGCACAAACGGGGAGCAGAAACCGAATCCAGCTGCTGGAAGAGAAAGGAAATCAGCATTTATAGTATATGAGGCCACAGCCAAGTGGGTGGGTAACTTCAAGGCTACTTGAGCTAACTACTTACTGGCTGTGGGATTTCCTACAGCTAGTCTCCCAGACACCTTAGCCTGGAGGAACCCATTGAAAAGTGCTCTCCCGTCAGTGGTCCCAACACAGAGGACCATACACAAATCTGTAGACAAATGGAAGAGACAGCCCACGGTGACCTCGACTGCTGTGCTGAGGTCACTGAACACAAAAGACTCTGGTTGATACATTGGTGTAATCATTTGATGCTGATACCATCACTGGAGGTCTCTCCCACCACACATCTGATGCCAAACCTTTTAATTTGGTCAATTTTCACTGAGGGACTGGAGATATATGGTTCCGCAGCTATGAGTACCTACTGTTCTTGCAAAGGCCTGGGTTTGCTTCCCTGCTTCCATATCAGCTGACTCTCAACCACCTGTAACTCCAATTCCAGAATGTCCCACACCCTCTTCTGGCTCCTGCATAGGTGTAGTGCACGTACACATAAAATAAACAAATATTTTAAAAGATCTTATTTGAGCAGAGGAGCATTCATAAGTTGGGCAGCTCCTTGAGTCAACGGAAGTAGACAACCCTAACCATTAGTGTGGGAAAAGAAGTTTTATAGGCAGAAAAAAGAGAGCAAATGTATAGGAGTAACTTTCACTGGTTCCGCCAACATTTTGTCTTGTTTGGACTTATCTACGCTGGTCATATGGTACAAGAGATACACTCAGAAGGTTGCAGTGTGATGACAGGCTTGCCAGACTTCCTGGCATGCTGAGGTAGCTAGAGACCAAAGTTACGTTGAGTAGTAGATTGCCATTCCTTAATGCTGTAGCTTTATCATAAAAGCCAGGCAGTACCTGTGCATGTGACATTTTGTAAGGAAGACCGACATGCTGCAGGTCTGATGGCTGAGGATGTCCTTGGCAAAGCGTAGATCTGCACAAGGTCAGATGACTTACCTCATATGTTGTGTGTTTGTGCAGAACCCCATCTGTACCGAAAGTAGTTGTTTTAATAATATAAAAAAAATAGGACAATCCAATCACTAAAATTCTGGTATGTAAATCCTCACATTCGAGCTTCCAATGCATTTGCAAATACTATACTAAAAATTTAGTTTGAAAATAAAATGAACAGTACATCTTAGGAAATACTGTAACTGGCGAGACAGCTCAGCAGTTCAGATGTATGCCACCGAGCCTGGGCTTGATTCTCAAAAGCCACATGGAAGAAAGAACTGACTTACACAAGTGGTCTCGTTATCCAGACATGTACACCGTGGCACACACAGGTGTGGATGCACACACACTAAAGAAATGAAAAATTAAGGATAAATCATCATTAATTTGTAGTGCTAGACTTTAAACATGGACTTGTGCTTGCTAGGCAAGTGGCCTACCACAGAGTTGCCTCCCTAGCTCTAAATTAGCATTTATTACACAATAGCCTTTTAATGTATTGTCAAATAGGAAATAATTTCTTAAAAGCCACAGATTTAAAGGAGTTTTGAAAAATTGAGAGGTTTGAAACAAAGAAAAGCAAAAAAAAAAAAAAACAAGAAAAGAAAAAGAAAAAGAAACAAAGAAAAGCAACAGAAGCCCACGGCTTGTGGTAACTTTAGTGTTACTGAATATTCCTCCCTTTCTCGGGGCCTTACAGTCAATCTCTGCCTTGTTACCGCTCGCCACTAGCTCATCTGCAGTGGATATAATTAGATGGATGTTACTTTGTTTATAAGTAAAACAGTTTGTCTTTGTGAATTGTAGGGGGTGGGCGCTGCTGTGCTAGGACCCACTTTTCCAGACCTGGCACGAAATGTGAACCGGAACATCAGCAGCCTTTCGGAAATATTCGTGGGCCGGGCCCTCGGCTACTTGGGAGGCTCTGTGGTCGGCGGGGTGCTTTTCGACTACATGAATCATTTCTTACTTTTGGGTAAGCTAACAGTGATTTTCATGTCATTGTTTCTGGCAGTGAGTGTGCAGTGAGTCTCTAAATACGAAGGCATCAGCCAAGGGACCTTGACAGCTGAAGTACACTGTGCTTTGCTGTTGCCAACTGGGTTGCCAGAGGCTATTGTCCCAAAGGCAGAGACAGGGAATCGTTAAAGAGCGCTTTGGAAGCTTGACTAACCCTGTGAGTGGGAATGTTGGCACTCCCAAGTCTTGCCAGCTTAGGCTCCAAATCAGGTTCCATTCCAGACACACACAGCGTCCCCACGTTGGGCTCGTTGGAGGCTCAGCTGGGTTCTCAGGGCCGCAGAGGTTAAGAAACGGCTCTTGGAACCTGGATTGGACACAAAAGGGCAGGGAAGGTTGATGAACTAACGCAAGCTGGATTTTTTGTCGCTGCTATCCAATGTCAGAAATGAGCTCAGGATGCTCGCCCACGTCTGGAAGCAGATGGGAAAGTCTTTACCATGCCTGCTTTGAATAAATCGACCTCTAAAGAAAGTAAGGCAAAACACCTCTGCATCTGAAGCAACAATCTATTATTTCTGGTGAATAAATAAGAGATCCCTTTTATTCCAAAGTGCACTGAAGAATACATATAACTCACTATACAGATGTAAGTTTTTGTTTGTGGAGAATCCTGTTACACAGGTCTCTACCACTGAGCTAAGTCCCAGCCCAGAACTACATGCCTTGTGTTTTCCTCCCAAGTCCACAAACTAACTTATGTAAAGTTTACTAGTAACTCATCCTCCTCTTGGCTTTTTTGTTATTCTATATGCAAACATTCCTTTTGGTTCTTGGATTTTTGTTTTGTTTGTTTTGCCTGTGTGTGTGTGTGTGTGTGTGTGTGTGTGTGTTTCACATATGTGTGGGCTCATGTATGTTCAGGTATGTGTGAATGAGTCTGGAGGCCAGATGTCTTCCTTGATGACTCTCCAGTTTCTTTATGGAAGCCCATTCTCTCCCTGAACTCACAACTCACTGATTTGCTTGCTCTGGGGAGCCTCCTAAACTCTAGGATTACAAGATTCCAACGTGTCTCAGCCCTCCAGCCTCTTGCCTCCTCCAGCACAGTTTCTTTGGTAGCCCTGGCTATTCTGGAACTTACTCTGCAGAGCAAACTGGCCTCAAACTCAGTGATCCACCTGCCTCTGCCTCCCAAGTGCTAAAGGCGTGCGCTGCCACCACCCAGCTTTCACCAGGCTGGGGCACACAGGCATGGTGCATGCTTGTCCTCTGAGCTAGCTCTCTAACTACTCCCCTCTATTTCAGCTATTTTTTTTAATCATAAAAGTGCATTTAAGGGGCTGGAGAGATGGCTCAGTGGTTAAGAGCACTGCCTGCTCTTCCAAAGGTCCTGAGTTCAATTCCGGACAACCACATGGTGGCTCACAACCATCTGTAATGGGATCTGGTGCCCTCTTCTGGCCTGCAGACATACACACAGACAAAATATTGTATACATAATAAATAAATAAATAGATAGATATTTTAAAAACTGCATTTAATTAACTACAGTGCATGTTCCAGAGCTCTCCTGTGGAGTCAGAGGACAACTCTTGGGACTCAGTTTCTCCTTCCACGTGTGGGTTGCTGAGCTATAACTCAGGTCTTCGGGCGTGGCAGCACAAAGCCCTATTTCAGCCCTCCTTTGGTTCTTGAGTGTAAAACATTTAAATAAAAAGCTTTTGCTTCTTTTGCTATGAAGCTTGGCTTAATTGTGTGTTTTGTAGCTTGATTCTAGCAATGATAGAATTACATTCATTTTAAAACCTTTTATATTTTGTAATCCATAAAGATTATACAAGATTTAAAAGGCATGGTTACTTGTAGAAGGTACAATGTTCACCCACACAAGGTTTTTAAAAATTTGATCCCATTTGCATTTGGTGGAGTTATTATGTTGGAGTGACTCCTGACTCACAAACACTGCTTTTTACAGCTGCCTTTCTTTCAACCTTGTTTTTTCAGGGCTATCAAACCTGTTCACCTCAGCTGGCTTTTACCTGATCCCATTTTGTAAGACAGCTGTCTTACTGACTGCCATAATGTCTGTCACTAGCATCTCATTTGGCACTCTGGATACAGGTAAGTGAATCACTCGATGTCCTATCCAGGACTGGGACACTACTGCTAGGGAAAGGTGGAGCAGGAGGTGTTAAATTCTTCCTTGTGATAGGCTTGAAGTGAAAAAGAGCTATTGATCTGGAGTCATCAACTCAGAACCAGCCTGCTAGCAACTACTCTTCTTGCAAAGTAGGGCAGCAGTTCTCTAACTATCTGGCCGTGAATGGCCTTAGAGATTTTTGTCCTATGTCCTGTTACTATCAGCATCCAAAGAGGGCAGCCAAGAGCCTGTGCTTTGTACCACTTTCTTCACATTTGTTTTTTGCTCTTTGCTTTCTAAACTTCCCTTTATAGTAAAGCTTCTGCATATGCACGGTGTCTTTAAAAACCTATAGCTGTGGGGGCAGGCAGGATAGCTCAGAAGGCAGAACCAAGACATCACTTGCTGTCCAGCCTCGTTGCAATGGCAAGCTTGGGATCAGTGAGAGACATTGTCTAATGACAATAAGACAGGGCGTGACAGAAGACCCTGGACGTCGTCCTTTGGCCTCTGGATATGAGCACAATTGTGTGCATGCCTACACACTCATATGCAACACACACAAATCTACTAAATGACATGTGTGTAGACGTAAGTCACAAAACAATCCCACACCAGTTTGTAATTATGATTAATAAAAGGGTTATTTATTTAAGGGGAAAAACTTACAGATCACTGTCCTAGACAACAGCCCTCTGTGTGACCAGGAACAGAGTCTAATAGCCGGAAGCAGAGCTGGAACCAAGAGAGAGAAAGAGAGAGAACAAGGTTACTGCTGCTTTTTAAAGCGAAAGAGACCACACCCAAGTGGGCTGGTATCTTAAAGGCTATTGGCCAAAGGAGTGAAAGGAACTCTCATAGCACCTTCCCCTTTTGTTTAAGTAAGAGAGTTCCAAACCCAATACAAAACAATATAAACTAGGAACAGATATCAAGTATAAGATTAGAATTACAATCAGCATAAACAATATTAAGCAAGGAACATATGCTAAATGTTTTAATAAACATTCAGTCCTAAGGAGTCTAAGTCTTGTATTGGAAATGGCTTGACTAGATCATAAGAGGATGGTAACTATGACTATCTAATCTTCAACCCCATCAAAGGCCTGAGAAGGGAGATAATATTACTTGAGCAGGCAGGAAGTACAATTAAGTAGCTTCCAAAGCAAGCAATATATGATAGAGACAATTAGCTACCTGAGCAATCACCCAAAATCTCATTTTGCAACTCTGAAGCAACCAACTTTGGCTATGGCCTAGCATAATTGACAAACCATTTTTAGAGGCAGGAAATTTTTCAAAACCATCTTATCCTGTCTTGGCAAGATTTGACAGTCCTGCTTATCCATTTCCTGTCAGTGGTTGAGGCATTATCAGTTCTTTACCCAAAGGCCAGTTTTGCCAAGAAGAAAACAAGCTCCAAGTGGAGTGTCTTTGGTGCTCAACATTCTCTCAGGAATAGATTGGTGCTGTCAGAAGCAGTCATGTCTCATGTCAACAGAACCCTAAGTTATTTAAATGCCATGTTCCACAGATCCTTGATGTGGTTGAAGATGACTATCTAGACAGAATACTATCTCTATGTATCTAAAGAATCTAATTGATCTAACTGTATGTTATGTACAGCAAGCATGAGCAACTATTGAGTTATAATAATTAATACCTATATAACTTAAAGACTAAAACTTCATTTCAGAATATTAAATAACCTGTAAACAAATGTGCAACAAATGAGGACAATGACCTCAAAATGTAAACAATATATAAGTATTTGATCAGAGGTAGGAGTAATATATAATGCAATATGAAAATATATCCTAAAAGTTGTATCAATATACAAAATGTCCTAAACAGAGATAATAACATACATATATACAATCTGGCAAAATAACTTTGTATAGGTGTACAAATAATGCAAACAA
>NC_022034.1:25791827-25793677 GCF_000317375.1 Microtus ochrogaster | reverse complement strand
AGGGAGGGGGAGGGGAGTGGGGGGAGGGTGGGAGGAGTGGGAGGCTGGGAGGAGGCGGAAATTTTTTTTTCAATAAAAAAAAATCTTTAAAAAAAACTATACCAATGTAAATTATCCATGAATAATAGCTCACAAGTATTCACTCTATTATCCACTATTACTATCCCCCCCCTTTTTTTTAACAAACATAGTTTTCACCCCCAACCCTCTATCTAATAAATGTAATAATCAACAACCCTTAAATAGTGTTCCTAACCCTATGGACAAACATTTTTGGGATGGGGCATCGTCTTCTAGAATTGTTTCCCACTGTCATGGGGATGATGTTCTCTTAATGGGATCCTGCAAAATTAAAGTGATGGTTAAGTTTCAAAATTACTGTCTAGTATAGTTATAAAATAATTTCTTAGCAGTCAATAGATAGGTTTTTTTTTCAAAGTTCTTATTTGGAGTTCTGGCCAGAATGTCATGAGAAGGTGCACCATTTCAGCCGCTGGTACCTCCCCGAAAAGTGAAGCGGTCTTATAGTAGCACTGTCTGCATCACGATGTCATCTCAGCTAGGTAGAGTTGTTGCTGTGGGGGGTCCCATCTTCTTCCTGGAAACTTCAAAGATTAATGCAGGGAAAGGATCTATAGGAAAATCTATTGGTCATTATGAAAAACTTAAACATCATTCATATATACATACATTCTATGAAGAATATGATAGAGACAAAAAAGGCATGGAGAAAGTAAAAATTTTTCCTAAAATCTTTCTTCTGTCCCATACCAGATGGCTCCCGATATGAGATAGAAACTCTGAATGTTCCTTTTAACAAAGGATTGGATTTAGAGAAGTACAGAGCCATTGTCCAACTCCAAAACCAGCTGAATATATATATATGCATGTGTGTGTATGTGTGTGTAAATGTAAGTGTAACCCATACCTGGATTCATAAACCATATTCTATTTTCTAGATGCTCCTTAGTGGATAGTTATTTTTTCTTCTGTCAGCATTCAAACATTCCGGGTCTCTTGAATTTTTGATGATGTGTATTTTCCTGCAAAGATAAGAGCAGAACCCTGCCCCAACCCTATATGGATTTCTCTACCACCTGTATGGTTGTCACCATTGTGGATGAGCTGTCATTTCTCTCTTTCAATGGATTTTTCCTTTTCAAAGCAAATCTTTATTAATTTTAATGGTATCTATAATTTTTCTTCTCCTGTGGAAATAAGAGCAAAACCCCTTCCCCAATGTAGTACATCTCCTGGTTTCCATTGTGAAGTCAACACATCCTTGAAATACACTGGTTGCTTCAATTCAGAAGTTTTTTCCATTATCCAATGCCTCTCTGCTGCTGTTGTTTCTTTCTCATTAGTGTTAAGAATATTCAAGGTTCATAAAGCATTATGCAATCGATTTCTGGGGGGTATTTTCCATCCCTTTCTGTTTGTTCGGCATATCCTTTATAGTACAATTTGACCTTTCTATAACTGCCTGACCTGTAGGATTACTTGGTATAACTGTAATGTGCTTTATATTATAATAAGCAAAAAACCATTTCATTTTTTTAAGATATGTATTCTGGACCATTCTGTTTTTATTTGTGCAGGTATACCCATGATGGCCATAACTTCCAATAAATGTGTGATTAATGAATCAGCCTTTTCTGAGCTCAAGGCAGTTGCCCATTGAAAACCTGAATATGTGTCTATGGTGTGGTATATATATTTTAATTTACCAAATTCCATAAAGTGGAACACATTCATCTGCCAGATTTTATTCTTTGACTACCCTTTGGGTTACTTCCTACAGGCAATGGTGTTTGATTATAGAAAGAGTAAGTAAGGCATCTCTTTATAAT
>NC_022034.1:25789318-25789890 GCF_000317375.1 Microtus ochrogaster | reverse complement strand
GACAGGAAGTAGAGGTGTGGCAATGAGAACAGGAGAATTCTGGGAAGAAGGAAGCCCTCCCATTCTTTCCCAGGTCACAGAAGAAGCAGGATGTGACCAGCCCCACTGAAAAAGGTACAGAGCCATGTGGCTAACATAGATAAGAATAATGGGTTAATATAAGCTACAAGAACTAATAAGAAGCCTGAGCTAATGGGCCAATCAGTTTATAATCTTATGGAGACCTCTATGTGATTTTCTTTGGGGCTTGCTGGCTGTGGGGAACAGGGCAGGACATAAACCCCAACAAGCTGGACCCAACATGTTACAGGCTTCAGGAATGCTAATATGGGTATTCCAATGCTGCAATAGGTTACAACCCCACAAATTCACTGCGATATTGTCTATACATGGCCTTTGTCTTCCTATTTGCCCTTCAGGCCCTATGCATTCAACCCATCTTGTGATTTGTTTTACCTGAGATAGGGTTCCAGTTCCCAAGAACTGATCATCTACCTCCTGAAGAGGCCAGTTCAGATGCCAAGATTCTGGAGTAATGATACTTACATCTGAACCAATGTCTAGTAAGCCTT
>NC_022034.1:25787013-25788701 GCF_000317375.1 Microtus ochrogaster | reverse complement strand
TGGCAGTTTGATGTCTCCTTATTGCTTTAGAAATCACTTCTCCTATCCAAGAATCATCATTATAGCCAAACGTCTCAACATTCATCGTATGCTGAATCCATTCATCCATAGGTGCTGATCTAGACCTTTAAGGCCCAATTATCTTTTTGCATTCTAAGTTTGCATTTTCAAAAGCCAGGAATTCAAGAATTATTTGTCTAGCTTCTGGGTCTGTTACTCCTATTTGTACAGCCTTAATTAATCTTTGTAAAAAGTCAGAAAGGGTTCTCTCTGTCCCTTCCTAACCCTGGTATATGATTTTATCCTTTTCCTTAGTTCCTGGATCCTGTCCCAAGCATTCAAGGCTGCTTTGTGGCATAGGGACAAGATTTCTTCATTGTAAAGAGCTTGGATCTGTGGGTCAGCATACGGCCCTTCGCCAAGAAGTTGATCTTGGGGAACCTCAAGACCTTTAGCTTTTCCCTGTTGTTCCATATGTTTGGATTCCTCTCTGAAATAAATTCCAAACATCAAGAAGGTTCATCATCCAGGACTGCTGAACCTAACTGAAAAATGTCATGGGGGAGGGGGTTGCCCTGATGTTAGAAGCCCAAGTCTTTATCATCTCCTTAGCAAATGTAGAATGCAAGCCATAAGTTACAACAGCTTTCTTAATTTCCTTTAGATTATTCATTCCTATTGGCATCCATCTATCTTTTTTGGCTCCCTTCAAGACTTTAGAAGTTGATGCTTTGTCTTAGTAAATTACAGGGTAGGACGCTAAAACCCTGGGTGATCCAGTTCTGACTGCCACTGGCGATGTTGCATCCTGTCCTTGTGCCTTCTTACCCTGTTCATCAGCTCCAATAATTTCCTCAATCATTTCAAATTTTTATCATTGTTTTTTTTTTGTAAAGCCTGAATCTCCTGGCCTGTAGATATTTCTAGTGATTTCATGGATGCATCAAGTCTCTGATCCTCATTCTGCACCTGTGATTCCAAGGTTTTAATGTTCTCCTTTCAAGATAACATCTCCTCTGTGGATTTTTCTTGAACATCGTGTAGATTGCTATCCTGGAGGTACTTTCTGTCTGTTACTTTATCAAAACTTTTTTTTTGATAACTTTTGAATGTCAAATTCAACGGTATGAATTCTTTCAGATAACTTCCTAGTACCCTTAGATAAGGAATTAATTCTGTCTATCGTAGTATCCACTTGTTCAGATAACCTCTGATTTTTGATTATTTTCATCCTGTCAACTAGCTGTTCATTATTAGTCTGTAAAGATTGTATCATTCCTAGGAGTGCCATACTCTTCCTCAATGGTAGAATATGGGGAAGAAAACTGAAACCTATTAACCAGTAAATTGAGGATCCCCATAGTCATGTAAGCCTCACATGATATAATCCATTGTATTAGTAAAGAAAGCAGTAAAAGTTGCATTGGAAATAAAAACTGCCATATTACCTGTTATCCAGCAGGTGGCACTGTTGCCAAGTTGCGACTAGAATCTATGCAAAGGTGACAGAAACGGGGTCCTGTTTCAGTGTCCACCTTGGTATTTGTTAAAGACTGGGAAATATGAGTTTCTCAACAAAGTAAATGTAATTAAATCAATTCCATACATAGAGCCATAAACCCAGAATCCAGCGGCAGAGAACAGCAACCCAGAAGCCACATACGCCACCACGTGACAAAGAGTCACCC
>NC_022034.1:25778970-25786430 GCF_000317375.1 Microtus ochrogaster | reverse complement strand
TATTTTTCCTTCCATATTCCATCCTTCTAGTCTTTCCTTCTCTGTCTAATGTTATCTTATAGATGTGGAAAATATTTTATTCTTTAGGCTTTGTTTGATTATAAATACTTTGATTTTTAAAAAGAGATGCATGGGCTTGATGCTTTAAACTTCTCATCCGGTAGGTCCTCTGACAACATTAAGGGCAAAATCCAAAATATGTATTATTTCCTGTAGTAGGCACACCAGGACATACGGTGAATTCAGGATTCTAAATCAGTATTTTGCACCTGTTTTTAAGCATAAATAAATAAATAAAATATTTACTATTGCAAGTACAAAAAGGGTAGATGCTGTGTCTGAACTGTATGCATACATTTATACATATGTGTGTGTGTGTGTGTGTGTGTGTGTATTGAATGAAATTTCCCAGTAAAGTGCCAGCATATTTTAGAAAAACCTCTGTTAATGTTCATGGCTCTAAGAAGTAGTAGCTGATCAGACAGTAGATTTCCATGCGTAGTCCATGTGTAGGTATGAAACCATGTGTGCACAGAGTTGAATCAGGTGCAGTCTTCATTGTCTTAGAATATTTGCCATGCTGGTGCAGCGTAATACAGACACATACCTTTAGTGGTGTTTGTTCACTAACACACATACTAGCAAAATTGCCATGTTTAACTTAAACCACTTCTTTTGTTGGCAGGTGGCAATGTTCTCATCTTGAACCTTTGGGGGGACAAATCAGCCCCACACATGCAGGCCTTGCACTTCAGTTTTGCCTTGGGTGCCTTCCTGTCACCCCTGCTGGCTAAATTGGCCTGGGGTACAACAGCGTCCGCTCAGAACTACACAGAGCCCGACTTTGAGCGTTCAGCCTTGAACCGATCCTCTGCAGGTACCTCATACTCTCTACTTGCGGTACCTGAGGACAAGAATCTGCTGTGGACGTACGCTTCCATCGGCACCTATAGCCTAGTAGTTTCTGTCTTTCTGCTTGCTCCATTCTTTAAGAAAAGCTCAAAACAGAAAAAATCCACGGCATCTGATCAGGGAGCTCGAAGAGCTAAGTACCACTGGGCCCTGCTCTGCCTCCTCTTCATCTTCTTCTTTTTTTACGTTGGAGCCGAGGTGACCTACGGCTCTTTCCTATTCTCCTTCGCCACCGCCCATGTTGGCATGAAAGAAACTGAAGCAGCTGGTTTAAACTCCATCTTCTGGGGGACCTTTGCGGCCTGCAGGGGCCTGGCCATCTTCTTTGCAACATTGTTACAGCCTGGAACCATGCTTGTGTTGTGTAACGTTGGCAGCCTTGTCTCATCTTTGTTTCTGGTGCTTTTTGACAAGAGCCCCCTTTGTCTCTGGATCGCGACTTCTGTGTATGGAGCCTCAATGGCAGCCACATTTCCCAGTGGCATTTCCTGGATTGAGCAGTACACCAGCCTAAGCGGGAGATCTACGGCGTTTATTCTGGTCGGTGCTGCTCTGGGACTGATGGCAACTCCTGCACTGTCTGGAATTCTGCAAGGACTCTACCCAGATCTACCAATAATTCTGTATACTTGTCTGGGGTCAGCAGTATTCATGACTGTTTTAATTCCTGGGATGTATAAATTAGCCACCTTACCTCAGAAGAAGAAGGAAACCACCAACAGTGAGAACCAGACATTTTTACCTTCTAGCTCTGGGGAACAAGGAAGAAAATGCAAAGATGAAGAAAAATGCAATTAAATGGGAAAAGCAAGAGCGGGGACCAGAAGACTTTGCTTTGTAGATTTAAAATAAACAAGGAAGCTAAATGAAGATGGAAAGGGGGCAGGTGTGTCCAACGGATTTTGAAGTTGTTGACATGAAGAATGGGGCATCCTTTGAAAGAAATAGAGTAGAAATGTTTTTATATAACCCATAGCTGAGGTCTCTGAGTACTCTCCTGGAATGTTCTACAGCCTGCATCCTCCCCAGATAACGGGGATGATTCAGTTGAGAATCACCAGGACAGAGGGACTAAGAGAGAAAACAAGCTGGTGACTGAGTGGCCTCACCGAGTGACTCCTAAGGAGCTTGCCAGAGCCGAGCTCTAAATGTTCAGCATATTTCAGGGAACCCAACCCGGGTCCATTTATAGCCAGTGGTGGCACCGTGAAAGGATTGATTCTCAGGGTCTCCCATAAACTTCCAGGTGATCTTGTTCTGAGCCTCAGGTTCAGCAAGAAACTGATTAATATGTTATGAACCCCACCTTTCAAAGAGTTCATAGAAGACATCTGTTTGTGTTTCATTCTTTTGAGACAGGGTATTTCTGTGTAGCCCAGTCTGGTCTCAAATTCACAATCTTTCTGTCTTAGTTCCAAGACATTTGAGAATTTAGGAAGCTCCCCAATGTGGAGAAGCCACAGAGTGGATTGTATTTGCTGAACAGATAACCGGTTTTCTCATTCCACCTGAGAAGCTAGGGAGTAATTTCATGCCACAGTGTCCTAGGCAATGGGAGGAGTTTTATTCATTGCTTACTTTGTCTGGAGGTTGGAGCAATGAACTTAATGATTCACTTGATTGGTGTTTTTTTCCTTGAAGAGAACACATAGTTCAGGAGACCTGCCTCAGGTCTTCTGAGATCCCTAACATTGCTGACATAGAAGTCATCTCCACAACCCATGATTCTAGAAAACAAAATACAAGGATTTCCAAACTAAAATCCATGACTTTCGCAGTTCCTTTTAGACGTCTCTGAGAACTTAACGTAGTCGCCGGCCCATTTGTCATTTCAATAAAGAAGTGAAACACAAATCACAAATAGATTGAAGAATGTGCTACACATTTAATACTTTATACGTTAGCTCTAATTTTCAGTAATGTGTGAATTTTTAAAGCTGCATTTCATCAATTCTAACTACTTTAAAATTATGGCACTCCTTATAATAAATGATTGTTCAACATTGTGGCAAGATTAATCAATTCTCTTCATTCACATATATGAAATGACATTGAATCTCATGATTAGATTCAATAAGACATGGTAGTTTATTGTTTTAAGGATTGTGAAGACACCTAGTTTAGCATAATGTTTTCTTTTTCTCTGGCATATATTCATTGTACAGAGCACTGGGTTCCATAGGAGTTGGAGACATGGAGGCTAGACAAAGTCTTCTCAAGCCCTTGGCCTATTTCAGGGGTTGGGTCTCTAGTTTACTACTTCTGGATTTGATTACACTAGTTCTGAGTAGCAGTTACTCCATAAGCACTATAAGCATCTCACAAATTTACTTTCATCTTTTTCTCATGTATTTGTGTGCATGGTACATGCACATGCATCTGCATGTTCTCATGTGTGCAGGTGTTTGAGGAGGCTGGAGGTTGACATCCAGAGTTGATTGCTCTTCAACTTCAAAGGTGCTTGAGTTGACCCAAAGCTCTCGGAGATTCCTACCTGGCCAGTCACTGTGTCCTAGGAATCCTTGCCTCTTCTCAGAGTGCTGGCATTACAGGTGGAACACTACACCTCTCTGACATTGTGTGCACTGAATGAAAACTCTGGTCTTCACACTTGGGCAATAAGCTTTTTAACCACTGTGCCATCTCCCTAGCCCCCAGTGTCGATCTGCAGTCATCGTCATCTGAGGCTCCTCTTCCCTGATAAAGAACCTAAGAAACCAAAGAAAAGATGAGAAGATGGCTTTATATCTTGGAGTCAAGGACGAGAAAGTCCATTTTGCATGTGTGTGGCAAAACCAGTGTGGGCCATCCTTGGAAAAATGACTGGAACTGATGAAGGATTGGGTCTGGACATTATTATTTCTAAGTTTGATTTTTCGTAGTTTGGAGTGGTAATTATATCATAAGCACAGTAAATACTGACAGATGTTCCCAAGATTTATGTTGCCCAATATTGTCTTTCTACACTGCGAAATGCTTGCTTACATTTATCTCATATCTATAAACCTGAAGTTTTGATGAAAAGTGGTTTTGTTTTTTAAGTAAAGTGCAGCTCTTTGGGGGGGGCTCAGGATCAAACCCAGAGCCTTGTGCACACAAAGCAAATGTTGTGCTCTTTACATTCCAGCCTCAGGACAGCTCCTTCCTCAACAACTGTCCTTAATCTCAGAAACCCACTAAACATTGGCTCATGTTATTCACTTTGGACATCCAGAGTAGACAGGTAGACAAAGTGCCAGTATGAGCCAGTCAGTCCTAGATAGTAGCAGTTTTTGGCCACTTTGAAACTTGTCAAATGTGGGTTCTGCCTTCAGCAGTTGCCTATTGAAAACTTAAATAGGTATCAATCATATGGTGTACATATTTTAGTTTTCCAAATTCTGTCCCATATAAGCTGGTTCTTCTGACATGAGACAGAGATTTTGGATTTTACTTTAATAAGAAGTCTTAATCTTTAATTGGACTGGGATTCAAAAAGAGCATTTGTATTATTTGTCTGTAGAGAATAGTAGAAACCAGCGTTTGGGAAGATTTATGAAATTTACACTTTTTCTTGGGACATTTTTTTCTGGATGATTTGTCCTTTTTCTTTATATGTCTCATTTGTCCAGTAGTCTTCACATTCCTTACCTGGATACCTTTATTCTTCTAAAAAGACAGAAACAAAACCCTTTCCCAACCCTCATTTTGGGGATATTCTCTTTTGGCAAGTTAAATATATCAAATGAAAAGCACTTGTTAGTTTTACAGGTTAGTTTAGATTAAACAGCCATGATGCTTAATGATCTATCATCTCTTCTAATTAAGAGGTGTCTCTTGTTCAAATTGGATCTTTATTAATTGTGATGGTATCCGTAGATTTTCTTCTCCTGTGGAAACAAAAGAAAAACCCCTTCCCCAATGTAACACATGTTCTGTTTTCCATTCTGAGGTCAGAATATCTTTAAAGTATACTGGTTGGTTTAATTCTGCAGTTTTTTCCCTACTAACTAATGTCTCTCCACAGCTGTTGTTCCTTTTTCATTAGCATTTAGAAATTTCAAACTTAATAAAGCACTATGCAATCTATTTCTGGGGGTAGTTATCATCCCTTTCTGTTTATTTAACATATCATTTAGAGTTTGATTTGGTTTTTCTATAATTGCCTACAATGTAGGATTGTGTGGTATGCTTGTAATGTGCTTTGTATTGTAAAAAGCTAAAAACTGTTTCATTTTCTTGGAGACATAAGCTGGAACATTGTCTGCCTTTATTTGTGCAGGTATACCCATGATGGCCATAACTTCTAGCAAATGTGTGATTACTGAATCAGTCTTTCCTGAACTCAAAGCAGTTGCCTATTGAAAACTTAAATAGGTATCAATTTGTGATATGCAGATTTTAGTTTTCCAAATTCTACAAAATGGAACACATTCATCTGACAGATTTTATTGCTTTGAGTACTCTTAGAGTTACTTCCTGTGAAGAGTGGTGTTTGGTCTTATAAAAAACAAGCAGAACACTTCCTTACAATTTCCTTGGATAGCTGCTACTTGTGATAAAACTCTTGCTACTTGATAAAATTCTTTCTTTAAACCTTTGCTATTGATGTCATGTTTTTTTTATGAAATTCTGAGGCCTTCAGCACACTTCTAATCAATAATTGATAGATTTCTGTATTACCTTGTGCTAGAGGACCTGGCAGATCTGTATGGGATCAGATGCGTGTTATGTATATGGGATGATTCCTATTGATCATATCTTGTAACTAAATAAATAATCAAGTCAATTCTGTATCATCTGGTATGAATTCAGTGGTTTCAATATGCAAAACAACTCTTTCTGCATATTGCAAGTTAGTAACTATGTTGAGAAGTTCTTTAAATCCCTTAGTACCATGAGAATAGCATATAATTCTGACTTTTGGACAGAATCATAAGGGGTTTGATCCACTTCATTTAAATTTTCTGATTTGTAGCCTGCCTTTCCTGATTTATTTACATCAGTATAGAGTGTAAGGGCTCCCATTATTGGTGTGTTCCATATTATGTGAGGCGGATCTGGTTAGTTTTCTTTCTAAGTTCAATTCTCTTGCTTTGGGGATAGTTGTTGCTTATCTCTTCCAAAAAAAAATTAGTACAAGCTCTTTGTCAGGATTTACTTTTCCCCAATAATTTGTCAATGTCATCATTATTAAAGGTGCTAAAATTTCTGTTGGGTCTATTTCTGTTAATTGATGAAATCTCAATGTTCCTTTTAGAATTAATTCAGAGACCTTTTCTACATAAGTTTAATTTTTTTCTGCTTGGCTTATGTGGTAGAAAGTTCCATTCTAAGATAATCTCCTCCCTCTGCATTAAAATTTCTGTAGAGGAATGTTTGGAGGGTAATATGACCAGAATGCAGTTAGTATTTGGATCCACATGATCCACATGTACCTTCTGTAAATTCTCTTCAATCAAAGCCAATTCCTTCTCAGCTTTAGCTGATAATTCTCTGGGACTATTTAAGTCCTTGTCACCATCTAAGGTTTTGTTTAAATTAATCAGTTCATTAGGTTTTATCACAATAGTACACCGTAGATGAGAAATGTCTCTTAGTAATCTTTGGAAGTCATTAAGAGTCTGAAATTGATCTCTCCTAATTTGCACCATTTGGGGTTTAATTTTTTGTAAATCTATTTTATAGCCTAAATGAATAATAGAATCTCTTCTTTGTATATTTTCAGGAGGAATTTTTAATTCCCCAACAAGGAAAATTTTTCTTTACTTCTTCAAACATTTTTTCTTTGAAACAGATAGTAAAATGTCATCCATGTAACTGTAAACTATAGATTCAGGAAATTGCTTACATATTATTTCCAATGACTGACTTATAAAATATTGATGCAGAGTGGAGCTATTTAACATTCCATGCAGAAGAATCTTTCATTGATATATCTCTTAGCAGACTGATAATTATTATAAGTAGGCATTGTGAAGGCAAATTTTTCTCTCTCCATTTCTTGTAAAAGTATAGTGAAGAAACAATCTTTGAAATCAATACTATAAGAGGCCATCCTTTAAGTAATAGGGAAGACAAAGGAATTCCAGTCTGTGGGCCCAATGGCTGAATTGCCTGATTAACAGCTTTTAGATCTGTTACCATTCTTCGTTTTCTAGATTTCTTTTTAACAATAAATACAGGAGAATTCCAAGGGCTGGTTGATTCTTCAATATGCTGAGAATTTAGTTGCTCCTGTACCAGCTATTCTAAAGCCTGCAGTTTCTTTGTTGTTAAAGGCAATTACACAACCCATACAGATTTGTCTGTCAACCATTTTAAAGGTACGACTGTTGGTGCCTTTGGAAGATCAGTAGCTGTTGTGCCCTGTTTTTGTACAACCTGAATGGTCGGTGACTATTCTTTATAATATCTTGTGGGTATTGTTCCCAGAAACATATGTTAATTTATGGTTTATTTCTAAGATTGGGAGAATATTAATCTGAGTATTCCATTGCTGTAATAAATCACATACCCACAAATTCTTTGGCATGTTAGCCACATATGGTTTTAATATTCCTCTCTGT
>NC_022034.1:25773279-25778470 GCF_000317375.1 Microtus ochrogaster | reverse complement strand
CCATAACCCAGAAGGGAGGGGTGTTCTGAGTGGATTATTCTTAGAAAAAATATTGTTTCTAGGAGTGCTCTAACTATACTCCCTTTTAAGGTGACCTTTGCTGCCACAATTATAATGACTGACATTTTGATTTTTCTTCAAACCTCTGGAAATCCCCTCTCCTATTGAAGTATCGTCATGGTCATGAGATTCAATATTAATTGTATCTTGAATCCAAAGGTGCTTATTTGCCTTTAATGGCTTAATTATCATTTTGCACAGAGAAATGGCATTTTCAAAAGCCAGAAGTTCAATTATTATTCGTCTAGCTTCTGAACTTGGTATCATTGTACTTAATGCTGAGGTCAATCTCTGTATGAAATCTGTAAATCCTTTCTTTGGTTCCTGTATAACTTTAGTAAATGACTCAGTTTTCTTTCCTATTTCTCCAGTTCTGTCCCAAGCTGCTGTGTGGCATAAATCCAGGGCCTGGTCATCATATACAGCTTGCCTTTCTGTAGTAGCATAATCTCCTTCTCCAAGAATTCGATCTTGGGAGATTTCCTACCTATAACTTCACTCCATTGTCCAATAATCTTAGCCTCTTCTCTGAGCTAGGTACTCCATTGCAATTATGGAGCAGGCTCTAAAATACCTTCAACCAATTCTATCCAGTGGTTAGGGATAATTCTATTACAAGCTGAGTTTAACAGTTACAAACGAGTTTACCTTTGCTTCACAAAAGGAGAATGCATGCCATGTGAGATTATTGCTTCCTTGAATCTCCTTACATTTAACATTGGCACAGGAGTCTAGTTAGCTGTAACAGAGCCTCTGCCATTTGGCAGTTTCTGTAAAGTTACTGGATATATTCAGATTGGTTGCTTGAAAAATCTTAGTTTGCTCCTCTCTATTCTTATAATGCAATGCTGAAATTGGTGCTCCATTCAATTCCTCTGTCTGAATTTGAATATTTCTGGTGGCAGGGGAGAGGGCCGCTTGTTTGTCCTGCTTCTGCTCCTCTTTCCATCCCCCTGCCTCCATCTTCGTATGTCTCCTTTCACTCCCAGTATTCCCCCCTCTACCTGCATTTCACATTTATTACCCTACTCTCCCACACCCTCATTGAAAACCTCTGTGTTTTTTCTGCTCATGGGCCTCTTTCCAGTTTCCTGGCCTCTGCTCACACCTACTCCACATATATAATTGCTGTGGACCGGCTCAGTGGAGCCACTCAGACTGTGGGAGAAGCAGGGTCTTTGTAACAGGAAGGCGCAAGTTTGGCGAATGACAGACAGACACAACACACAGGAGAGTGGTTGGACTCTGCAGTGATTTTACCGAATTCATGTTTTTATTATATAATATTCAAACAAAGAACAAATCAGAAGCTCATGTATCATTGGTTGGCACAGTATGAAAGTTTCTTTTAGTCACATCAGTGATTTTTAAGAAAAGCATATTATCAGGAACAGGTGTTAGACATAAAACATCCTTTGAAGAGGAACTCTTGTCCTTAGGAATGTTAATCTCAGACAAGTGGTTTCATCTTATCTAAGAATAGAAAGTTTCTGTCTCGTTATCGCTATCATGGCCTTTCCTCTTTCTAACCTTTTCTTGACCAGCTCCCTGCACCTGCTGAAATATACTTTTTTGTGCCTTTTTATGCAGCAGACACCATGGGGGTTGGTATCTAGCAAGCCTATCCATAAGGTTCAGAGTATAATATAACAGTCTTTGTCCATCAACGTTAACACATCTATTCCCTTGCTCATCATACACCCCATGTATGACAAGGGTTCTGCTGTAGTCTTATACATTCCCATACTGTGCTTCCCTATCCCAGAGCTGTTCCTGAAGAGCTAATCCTTGTCTTGTAGATATATAGAATATCATTATTTTAAAAGAGATTGTGCAAAGCCCATATCCTGCATAGCCAGCTACTCGAGAAATCTGTCTATGCCTCAGCGGTGGCCAATACCGGGTGTCTGCCATTGACCTCCAGGAAGCCTAGTCCCATAGGACACGTAGCTCCTGTCAGGCATAATGACATATGTCATGTCACATAGACGACACTGTAGTTGGTGTGGCATATAATTATGTGTAAAATTGGAGGTTAAGATCCCTATACAAGAACATGTAGTGTTTGTCATTTGGAGTCTGTTATCCCCTTAAATAGAATATTTTAAAAGTTTCCACCCATTTTACTAAAAAAAATTCTTTTCCTTTATGGCTGAGAGAAGTTCAACTATGCTATGTTCCACATTTTCATTGTCATTCATCGGGTAACGGGCTAGATCTAGACGGATTCCATCTCCTTGTTCTTATGAATAGAGCAGCTATAAACATGGATGTGCAAGTGTCTCTCTGGTAGGATAAAGAGTCCTTTGGGTGTATGCCAAGGAGAGGAATAGTGCTATTCTATTTGCTTTTGTTGTTTTGTGTTGTGGAGTATTTAAGTATGTAGAGATGTGTTGCATTTGTTTATGTTGCAGAACATTTGTTTAACTATGTAAAGATGCATTGTGTTTGTTTAATAATGTAAAAATGTGTTGCTGTTTTAAATTGCCTGACTAAAGAATCTGATTGGTCTAATAAAAAGCTGAACAGCCAATAGCGAGGGAGGAGGTATAGGCAGAACTTCTGGGCAGGGAGAGTAAGGAACAGGAATTTTTAGGCTCAGGGAAGAAAGAAAAAGAGATGACAGGGAGACACCAGGCTCCTGACAGACAGACAAAAAGAAAGCAGGAAATTAGGGCAAACAGAATGAAAGAAAAGTAAAGTCCTGAGGCAAAACATAGATGACTAGAAACAGGTTAAATTAAGTTAAAAGAGCTGGTGGGGAAAGCCTAAGCAGTCACATTGGTCTACATGCCAACAACAGTGAACAGCATCTTCATGCTGACTCTAACTTTTAATTTCCTGTTATTTGTCATCATCGTGACCTATCGGAGGCCTGATGAAAACTCCAGGACACATGCTTTGAAAATACACCAAAAACATTTGTTATAGTATGGGCAAGAAACGAGGACAACAGCTAAGGTAGAGGACATGGGAACTTGGAAGCCAATTTAAGAAACACTAAAAGCAGAGTGTGCCTTTAATCCCAGCACTCAGGAGGCAGAAACAAGAAGACATTTGTGAGTTCAAGACCATCCTGGTCTACATGAGTTCCAGGACAGCCAGGACTATGTAGGGAAACCTTGTCTCAAAAAAAAAAAAAAAACAAAAAAAAAACAAGAGAGCCAGTAGAGACATAGTGATTGAGTAGAAGATGGGGGCGGGGAGCGGGGAGGAATGGAGGAAGGGAGGGACGGAGGAGGTTGAGATATTTCTGAGGCCAACTAGAAAAGCTTAAATGAGCAAATGGACAACGATGGAAGCTGTTTGTAAGAAAGGGAGACTCAAAGGTTTATAATCTGGGAATCTAAATGAATAAGAGCAAGAAGATGGAAAAGACATTTAATATAAAGTTAAAGGAAAACTTATCACAATTTGAGAATGGGGTTGTCTTGAGTAAAGAGCAACACCAAAATCAGGTAAAGATGAGCCCTTCTATGGCTCAGTGGTTTAGAGCACCGTCTGCTCTTCCAGAGGTCCTGAGTTCAATTCCCAGCAACCACGTGGTGGCTTACAACCATTTGTAATGAGATCTGGCGCCCTCCTCTGGCATGTGAGCATACATGGAGGCAGAATGTTGTATTCATAATAAATAAATAAATCTTTAAAAAAAAAAAAAGATGAGCCCTTTTGGCCCGTATGTGTGTGTGATTCAACACACACTGAATTTTTTTAAAAATATTTATTTATTTATTATGTATACAATATTTCGTCTGTGTGTATGTCTGCAGGCCAGAAGAGGGCACCAGACCTCATTACAGATGGTTGTGAGCCACCATGTGGTTGCTGGGAATTGAACTCAGGACCTTCGGAAGAGCAGGCAATGCTCTTAACCACTGAGCCGTCTCTCCAGCCCCACACACTGAATTTTAAGCCCAACCTGAGTTGAATTCCCATCACCCACAGGGTGGAAGGAGAGAATTGACACCCTCAAGTTGTCCTCTGCCCGCCATGTGCACACTGTGGCAAGGTGCACTCGTGTGTGTGCAATGGATCTCTGTGAGTTTGAGATCAGCCTGATCTACATGGTGAGTTCCAGTACAGTTAGGGTTATATAGTAAGACCCTGTCTAAATTAACAAGCAAACAAACAAAGCTAACAACTAAGCAATGATTCAGATGGACATTTTTTTTTCTTTAAAGATGGGGATTCTCTGCAGTTTGGTGTCTGTCCTGGAACTAGCCCTTGTAGACTAGATTGACCTCAAAATCACAGAGATCTAACTGCCTCTGCCTCCTGAGTGCGGGGATTAAAAGTGTACACCACCACTGCCTGGCTGCAAGTGGAATTCTTTACAACATCTGAGTTTTCTCCAGGAAGAATGCATAGTTGAAAAATCTCAAAGTCAAATAAGTGTGTGTGTGTGTGTGTGTGTGTGTGTGTGTGTGTGTGTGTGTATGTATGTATGTTTGGGATAGAGCCTAGGGTCTCATTCATATACTTGATCACTGGGAGGCATGCCCAGTCCCAGGGTTGTGCTGTCTTAAACTGTTCATGTATAGCCATACTTGCTATCTGTCATGGGGCAAGCTGCTATGTATTATTTTATGCCTTAATGTTTCTGTCTGTAAATAGGGCTAAGGTAGAACTAGATTGTGGTGAGGGCTGCCTGAGATAGCACACACGAACACTTAAACATCACATACAGCAAGTATCTGTGGGATGAACAGAATGACAGACCAAGAAACAGCAGGTATGGACAATGCATCTGGACACACTGGGGGTTTTGGAACACTGGGTGAAGAGCAAAATCTCTGGCGCCTTCTGTTCCCAGATGACCTGGGCGGTGTGGGTGTGAGTTTCCACCCTGAAGTTTGGGGTTAGTTTTTGTCAACTTGATAAGAGTCACCTGGGAAGGGGGACTCAGTTGAGGAATTGCCTCCATCAGGTTGGCTTGTGGGCATGTCTGTGGGGACATTCTCTTGATAAAGATTGAGGTGGGAGGGTCCAACCAACTGTGGGCAGTGCCATCCCTGTCATGTGGTTATGGGTGTATAAGAAAGCAAGCCTTTAATCCCAGCACTTGGGAGGCAGAGGCAGGCAGATCTCTGTGAGTTCGAGACCAGCCTGGTCTACAGAGCTAGTTCCAGGA
>NC_022034.1:25771253-25772114 GCF_000317375.1 Microtus ochrogaster | reverse complement strand
TCTCTGTGAGTTCAAGACCAGCCTGGTCTACAAGAGCTAGTTCCAGGACAGGCTCCAAAACCACAAAGAAACCCTGTCTCCAAACCCCCCCCCCAAAAAAAAAGACTTGGTGGTCTAAAAGTAAAATGTCTTGGACTGGGGAGCTTGGTGATGGAGCAGCTCAAAATGTTTCTATAGGGCCCAGCTGTGACAAGCTCAGTAGAAGCCTGAGTTTCAGATTACCCTAAGGTAAAATACCTAGTTCCAGGAAAGACCACGAATTGAAACCACCCAGGAATGGACCATGAAAGCAGAAAGTACCTAACATTCCAAAGGAAATTCCTAAGGTTCCAACCATTGTAGATAGGATTCCCTGATGTCCCTTAGCCCAGCACACACCCATCCCCTTTCATGAAGACACCCCTAGACAAATGTCAGCCAATCTTGGGTCCTGAACCTGAGCACTCCCTCACCCCAACCTCTGCTATGATAAAACCCCACCCCAAACTGAGCTTGAGGTCCTCTGATCATGTCAATGCGTTGGACAATCAGAGAGTTGGAGTTCAAACTTGAATAAAAGCTCTTTGATTTTACATATGGGACTCAGTCTCCTTGGTGGTTTTTTGGGGACTCAACGACCTTGACTTAACATTGTAACTGTTTCTGGCTATGCAGACCTCTCGGATCTTACATTGTCACTAGTATTGTCACTGGAGTCATTGTTTCTGAGCAGAATTTGCTGGTGGCACTCTTATTTTTTCCCTCAATTGCCGATATATCAGGTGCATTCCAGTTCGTACAGGACTGTATTGGCCTCTGCTCTCTTAGCCGCAGTGAGAGAAGGAAGCGCGCCTTGCTCTCCTGTAATGACCACTGGTTACT
>NC_022034.1:25734029-25769248 GCF_000317375.1 Microtus ochrogaster | reverse complement strand
CTCTGCACAAGATTCTTTTGAAATCAGCTCTGCAGTACTTTAAATGTTTTCTTAGAACAAAACGCCACATTAGAAGTGATTTAGCCAATCCCTAGGTGAACTGTGGGAAATTCCCTGTTACTTTGTCATTGTGATCTGGGGGAGCTGTGGGGTTGGGTCCCCCAAGAGAGAGCTACTTTTTCTGTCTTTGATAGTCTCTCAAAACTGGCTGAATCCTTAAACCCCGAAAAGCTTTTCTGTCTCCACCATAATTGATTGATCTAAAGGGAATCTCCATTCATTGCATGGTTCTACTTTCTTTGTTCTTGTTTACTGCTGAAACCACAAAGGGTGGCTGAGAGGAACATTTATGCCCCCCTGGGGTGGGGGCGGGGCAGAGTCTTGCTGTATAGCCCAGGCTGGTTTCAAATTCTGCATTCTCTGCCTCAGCCTCCTGGGCACTAGAATTATAGGTGTATACCTCCATGCCTGTCCCTGTTTGTATCTCTTGAGTGGATTTGACACAGGGGAAGATTACACGATGCTATCAAGAAACTAATACCACGAAACTTCTTATGGCTGTCTCTGTGAACCAAACTGAACATAGTCAAATAGAGTTCAAAGCCTTTTATTCCCTGCTATTGGTCAGAATTCTTGTTTGGGTTGTCATGGTGACTAAGGACCACAGCAGGCTGTGAAAGTCACTGACTTTCTTCTTGTAGTGAGCCGCCTGGTAACACATCATGGGAACCTAGATACACAGTGAACTATCATGACCAAAAAGTCTGGGACAGCCAGGCTTGCCCCCCACCATTCTGGACGTCAGCAAACCACCTTAGCTGCTCCCACAAACATTATGCCTTTCCTTCCTCTGAGAGGTTTTCTCAAGCATTCACTCAGCAACAGCACTATCAGCTCTTTTATAGATCTGTTTAATGCTATCATCACCATCACCATCATCACCATCGTCCTTAGTGCTGTAAACTGAACCCAGGGTCTTGTCCATTCAACACACACGCTTTTGCACCTGAACCACACCCAGCTCCTCAGCCATCCTTTTTATTGCTTTTTTCCCCCCTACAGGGTCTCACTATACAGCCCTGGCTGATATGGAACTTGCTATGTAGACCAGGCTTGCCTCAAACTCATAACAATCCACCCACTTCTGCCTTCTGGGTGCTGGGACTGCAGGTGTGTGCCACTGGTCAGCTTCACTGCTCCGGTAGAGCAGTGAAATCCAGGCAGAGTTAGCTACAGCGTTCTGTTACTCAGCAACACACACGAGCCCACAACTCGGGCAAGAAGATCTACAAGCAAATTTTGTTCCACTAGTTGATGGACATGAAAGTTCTCACCACCTCTCTGGTGGTGAATGTTCTCCCACCCTTCCCAAGAGCAGATCTGATCTACTGCAACACACTTTTCCCCAAACTGAAATCTTAGCTTCAAATAATGCAACAGCACCACCTGCTGCCCAGGAGAATCCAGTCCAGGAATCCTAGCAGAACTTTTCTTCAGTAGGAGCTCAGTTGTTTAGCACATGATTGGAACTAATTTTAGATATTGGCTGCTTTGGTATGATTGTGGGAGGTCTAAAAACCTTATGAAAAGGTGCTCAGAAGGCAAGAGAAAGCCAGATCAAATAGCAAGTTCTGAATGAACAGGAAAGCTGCATTGAATGGAGAAATTCCCCATAGACCAATCTTGGTCTCTAGTGACTGGAAAACATGGCCATCAAGGGTATTTTAGCAGAGCTCAGTTAAATTCATTTACCCCTAAGTTTATGTAGCTCTTGACCATGGCTCAGTGGAAAGCATATTTTGTGATCCATTAGCCGGAAGTCGTGGTGAATAAGATCAGTTAGTGGAAAAACAACTTATGGACTTAGTGGTCACATAGATGATCAGTGGCCCTGTGTTCTCAAGGTCAACCTCTCATAAATGTCACTCAGAATAGTGCCCTGTATTTACTGGTGACTACGTTACTAACTCGAAAGTCGGGGCTGTATTCCCAGCAAGTGTAGGAGGCACCGAGCAGTGATGTCCTTCGTATCAAAGAGAGCTTTCCTCTCCCTCTGGGGATTCACCGTGATGGCGCAGAAACACGGAAACAATGTTGGCCATTAGTGGCAGTGTTTCCTGATATGGAGGCATTAATTAGCCTTAAACCCAGCATCTGGAGCTTTCTGTTTTGTTGCATGGCATTAGCTTTGGTATAGCCTCCATGGTGCTGAGTATCTTCCTGTAGAGAAAGGGATGGGCTCAAGACAGCCAGTGATGTGGAAAGAAAACCAGGTTTTGCAGAAACAGATTGGTCTTGATCCATGAGTTAGGCTGTTGCTACCTAGGATATCCTCTGCTTCTCCTAGTCAGGGTTGCTATAAGTCTTGAGAGCTGTCAGTCTAGGTCGGAGGGTGCTGATGCTTTGGTGTGTAAACACTGGTGTGGGCTTTTCCAACAGTCAGAGGGAGCCACTTATGGTGTTGTTTCTAAAGACTGTTATTCAGGATCCAGGTCATAGAGGTTCACTGACCTCTGTTTCTTGGTGGATATACTTTGGCCTTAACTACTGAATCCTGTCACACTTTGTGTAAGTGGAGTGGGAGATACCTGAGTGTTATCACAAGGGGTGCAGTCTAGCAGGGGCTATGTCACAAGGGCTAATACGTCTGTGGGAGCGGATCCAGTTGCCATCAATTGGTGATGCCATTGACAGGCCATCTGGTTAACCAGGCTTGATGCTACTGTGTTTGGGACACTTGTGTAGTGAAGCGGGGCTGTTGCTGGAGATCTCTTCAGGATGCCCCATGAGGGAAGCACCTTTTTGATAACTGTAGCTATGTATAGCTCTAGGCGCTCTGTACAGGAAAACTTCCATCACCTAGGAGATAAACACTGAAAGCAGCCAGTGAGTGGATCCACCCAAAAGTGTTCAAATCATCCAGGGGCTGATACAGTGTTACTTGAGGTTGTTTTTTGATTTTCAAGACAGATTTTTCTGTAATTTTTGGTGCCTGCCTGGAACTAGCTCTTGTAGATCAGGCTGGCCTTGAACTCACAGATATCTGCCTGCCTCTGCCTCCCAAGTGCTGGGATTAAAGGCATGTGCCATCACTGCCTGGCTAGGAAAAGCAATATAATTTTTAAAAGGTCAGGAAAATATCAAAAGTTTAACACATTGTTCAAACAGAATTGAATATTATAGTGAATGAAAAATAGTTTTTTATTTAGCCAAAGTGATATTAGTGCTTCAAACTGAATTTCAAAAATCTCATAAATGTGGAATAACCTTAGTTCTTTTAGTACTGAAGGCTTAGTTTCCTTAAGTGATTTTCAAAACATCACAAATACAGCATGAAACAGGAAATCATGTTGTCCATTTCCTGTGACTCTGCCTGTTGGGCCAACCACCTCAAATGCAACAATACCAAAGCAAATCCTTCACACTTCCCATTGAGCACCAACCAACACACCAGGAAACGAGAAGACCAAATCCTAGTTTTACAGTGAGTCTTAGCAGTGATGCTCAGTTTCCAGAAAAACTTTCTAACAATTCTCATCTACTCTCAGCCAGCTTGTCCCAGAAAGTTGTTTTCTGAGTTCTTCTTCTATGTACTTCCTGCAATATTCTTACCCATTCTACTTTGGCCTTATTGTTCTTAGTTTAGAGCAGTTGCCCTGCTTTAAGACAGAAGAGCATCCATTTTTCCTTTGATAATGTATCTGGATACTTTACACTTTTCTTGCCTTGGTGACTTTTCTATTGCCATGACCAAGGCAACTTATGAAAGAGTTTATGTGGGGCTCACAGTTTTGGAGGGCTGGTCTCTGACCATCATGGCATGGCAACAGGCAGGCAAGCATGGTACTGGAGCAGTAGTTAGGAATTTACATGTTGAGACAACAACCACAAAGCAGAGAGAGAGAGAGAGAGAGAGAGAGAGAGAGAGAGAGAGAGAGAGAGAAAGAGCAGAATTGACAGCTTCAGCTTTGAAAATCTCTAAGCCCACTCCTAGTGGCAGACCTCCTCCAAAAAGGCCACACCTCCTGATCCTTCCCAAACAGTTCTACTAACTGGAGACCAGGTACTGTAAAGCATGAGTCTATGGGTGCCTTCTCATTCAGTCTACAACATTCCACTCCCTGACCCCCATAGACTTGTGGCCACAAAATAATATAAAATACATTTAATGCAACTTCAAAGGTCTCTATGGTCTGTACACTCTCAACACAGTTTGAAAGTCCAAAGTCTCTTCTGAGACTCAAGACAAACACTTAACTGTAAAACCAAAAAGCACATCACATACTTCCAACATACAATGATACAGAATGTACATTACCATTCCAAAATGGAGGACTGGGGCACAGTGAGGAAATACTGGACCAAAGCAAGACCAAAACCCAACAATCTCTCTCTCTCTCTCTCTCTCTCTCTCTCTCTCTCTCTCAGGCTGGTACCACTCCCTCTCTGCAGCTCTCCTTGAAAGACGTCCCATAGCTCTGGCATCTCCGAAATTCTGTGTTCTCCAATATAATCCAGGCTTCACTTTCACAGCCTCACGTTCACAATGGCCTTTCTGACCTCCGTCAAGGGAATCCCCCACCACATGCCCGGCTTCAGCAGCTTTACTTAAAGCTTTACTTTATGATGAAGGAGGAGTCCACAGCCCCTTTATTCCTGTATCCTTCATGACTCTAAAGCCAGAATCATGCGGCCAAAGCTGCCAAGTTCTGCTTCCTTGGTGGAACCTGGCCCCTCTTTGATTGCATTTTGGGTAAGCTTTCTCTTTTATAAATTGGGAGTTAAACTGGGCGGGGTCTTGTCCCAAGAGCACCACTTCCTCACTTCCTCTATTCCATTTCACATCAGGCCTCTTTTTTTATCTCTTTCAGCAAAAGCCCTGGCCCAACATTAAGTTTCCTGGTGCTCTTTTTCTCTCCAAATTGTGTTTACTATTTCTTTTCTCCTTCTTATTCTTTTTAATCATAGATCTTTGTAAAAAACCATTGCTAATAATCAAGCAACTGAGTCAATACTCAGCTTAGCTAAGCTGTCTTACAATCTCCTCCGCCAACAAATTTAACCCATAACATTTAAATTTAGCCTCAGGTAGGTTCTTAGAACAAGGACAAAATCCTTAGCAAAATATGAAAATGGCCATTAGCCATTGCTAACATTGTTCCCTCTGCATCCTCTTGAGTACTGCCTCTATAGTCCAGATTGCTCTCTGCATTACTGTCTTCCAAGGCTCGCTCACAACATCAAATGCTTTCCTAGTCCAAAGTCCAAACGTCTTCCACATTCTAAAAAGAAAACCAAAAAACAAAACAAAACAAAACAAAACAACAACAACAACAAAACCCGAACATGGTCAGGCCTTTCACTGCTATAGTATATATACACCACTTTTACCTTAATTACTTTTCTATTGATAAAACACCATGGCCAGAGCAACTTATAAAAGAAAAAAAAATAAGTTGGGGCTTGCAGTTCCAGAGGGTTAGGCCATCATGGTGAAGCATGGTAGCAGGTTGGCCGCCATGGCACCATAGCGGTAGCTGAGAACTGACATTGAGACAGCAACCACAGGCAGTCGTTAGGGATAGCTAACTGGGAGTTCTGTGGGCCTTTGAACCCTCAAAACCCACCCCCAGTGACACACCTCCTCCCATCTTTCCCGAAGAGTTCCACCAACTGGGAACCAAGCAGCCAAACATGTGAGCCTTTGGGAGCCATTCTCATCCAAACCAATGCACTTACAAAAGTCCCATCTCCTTGTATAATTGCATAAGACTTCCTGTTTGTAGTAATCTTACATTCACGTATTAGAATTTTAACCTGTATTGGCCTTAGTTTCCATCAATGATAGTAAATGTACCATTGCCAATTTTATGCTAGTCAGGCATAGACTGCTAAATCTATTAATCATAGCTCCTAAAAGAAACATGTACCCTTAGGGTAACCTAAGAGTCAATGTGGTACAGATATGTTCACTAATAGTCCCAACTATCTTCAGTTTCTGCAATAAAAAACTATGGAGGAGGAAAAATTTTATCACTAGTCCTTTGGCTCCCCCATCCCCACCTTTTTTCCCTAGATCTACATTTCAAGTCTTTGTGCAAATTTCCCTCGTCCATAATGGTACATTTTCTTTTTTAAAAAAAATTTTTTTTAAATGTATCAGTGTTTTGCCTGCATGTATGTCTGTATAGCACATGCATGCACAGTGCCCATGGAGGCCAGACTATGACATCAGATCCTTCAGAAATGGAGTTAGAGACAGTTGTGAGTTGCCATGTGGGTGCTGGGACTCGAACTCAGGTCCTATGGAGAACAGCCAGCAGTTTTAATCACTAACTGATGTCCCCAGTCCCCAAACTGTACCTTCTTGAAGACAGAATGGTAAAATATTCTGACGCAGAAGGCAAATCTTTTACAGAGATTTTGTCTTCTGCCTGTTTAACTTATCTCCAACGATTGGGCGAAAGAAGCTTAGAGACATGAGGATGAAGTCAGGTGTCATAAGCTGGTTTTCTTGGTTAAAAAATATACAACAGATAAGATTAAGTTGTATAGACCTATAGGAAAAAATGTATTTAATGGTGACAAATGCATATTTTATGTTTTTGTTTAATATTTCATTACTTTGAAACAAGGCCCCATGTAGCTGAGGCTGGATTTAAACTTACTATGTACTTGAGGATGACCTTGAACTCCTGAAGCTTCTCTCTGTTTTGTTCAGTGCTGGAAAGGGAGCCCAGGCTTTGCACATGCTAGGCAGGCACTCTACAACCAAGCTGCATCTCCATCCATATTGTTATTATGATTATCATGCTTATATTGCTATGCTAGGCATCCAACGTAAGCGTGAACATGTCAGCAGCAATTCTACCACTGAGTTATATCTTGAGCTTCTGTTTTTGCTTGTTTTGTTTTTGAAGACATGGTTTCTCTGTGTAGCCCTGGCTGTCCCAGAACCTCGCTCTATAGAGCACGCTAGCCTTGAATCACAGGTCCATCTACCTCCGCCTCCTAAGTGTTGGGATTAAAGGTGTGCACCACCACTAACTAACTAGCTTATCTCCAGCTGCTTATTAACTTATTTAAGAGAGGAAAAAGGCATTAAATCATTTTTGGCTGGAGAGATGGCTCATCAGTTATAAACACTGACTCTTCTTCCAGAGGACCTGGGTTTGGTTCTCATCACCCACATGGGCCCTCACTACCACCAATAACTGGTTCCAAGGGATCTGATGCCCTCCTCTGGCCTCCGGAGGCACTGCACACCACAGTGCACATGCACATAAAACATACACAAACATAAAATAAAAGTATATACATCTTTAACATTTTAAAAAATAATTAAATAATTTTGAAGGGAAATTACTTCTGAAATGAAGACAACCAACCAGAGTCTACGGCTCTGGTAATATTAGTATCATAACTATGAAATTCTTTCTTACTATGAATGGGCCTTAAAATAAGTTCTTGCTTTATAACCCACTCCTCACTTTTTTTTCTTAGACAAAAATGAAATACATATTATCTTGCTTGCAAGTAAATCTTTCATCTTTTTTAATTTCAGGGAATGACTGTTGCCATATTGGGGCCCACTTTTCCAGACCTGGCACAAAATGTGAACCGGAACATCAGCAGCCTTTCGGAAATATTCGTGGGCCGGGCCCTCGGCTACTTGGGCGGCTCTGTGGCTGGCGGGGTGCTTTTCGACTGCATGAATCATTTCTTACTTTTGGGTAAGTGAACATCACCTTTTATTTGCAACTTGACTCTATATATGAAAACTGCAACCTTACTTCAGATTTGACAACAGAAGTGGGTAGTGTGGGTATCCTCCCTGGAAACTGGGCATCCATGGTTCCTGTGCCTACCTTAGCCGGTGCAGGGACTCGGTACTGAGTCCTCTGGGAACTCATTAGTCCTCAGGTCTGTGTGTCAGCAATCCTGAGACTCCACCCTCAGGTCACACACTGGTTGACCACACAGTTCTGCATATTTGGAGGTTCCTAGGACCACAGGTTTCTCTGTAGCTTTGGGGCCTGTTCTGGTACTCACTCTGTAGACCAGGCTGGCCTCGAACTCACAGAGATCCGCCTGCCTCTGCCTCCCGAGTGCTGGGATTAAAGGCATACGCCATCACTATCCAGCTGCAGAAAATCCAGTTTAACATGACTTAGCTGGTGTTGGTTCAAACTCCCAGAGTCTGACACTGGGTAGTTTATTTCTTAGATGTTTAAGTACAGTACAATTGTCAAAAAAAAAAAAAGTTTCCTGGTAACAATGACTTCAGTCCATGTGCACAATAAGACGTAAGGTGTGACTACATCACAGCTCCTTTATAAAGCACACGTGACCTTTTCCATAAAGGTAAGGGTTCAGTAGCTTAAGGGCCTAGGAGAAGGTCTGGTGTGGTCGTGGCCATAGAACACGTGACATCTCCCTAAAGATGGGTTCTTTTGGCTGAGAAACAGTGCTCAAGATAATGGTCTAGGGATGTTGTGCCTGGGAGAAATGTAATTGTCTGGGGAATTTGGGTGTGGCCCAGTCTTACAGGTAGCGCAGCTCGCCAGGCTGCTAACAGTATCGACTCCCAGTCTTCTGGGTGGAAAACAGGTACATGTCCCTCATGTTGAAGAGACAAGCCTGTGTGTTTAACATTCCTGGTTCCCCTAGTGTGTATCTGTGAGCACAAAGACCTCATGCTCTCTACAGCTGTTGCCGAATAAGTGAACAATACCTCCTATTTCCTACGTAAGCTTAAAGATTCTATGTGTGCATGCAGTTTGGGGTGAGAGAATCAAGCTCAAGGCCTGTGCCTTCTAATCTCGTGCTGTACCATTGAGCTATACACCCACCCCAATCACGTATCTTCTACTTCCCTTGCTATCTGCTACACTCATTTGTTTCAAATATCTTTACCATTTTATTCTAACTGGGGGGAGGTATAGGCATGTAGAAGTCGGAATCAGGTCAATCACTTGTTATGAGGCTTGTGACCTGGAAAAAGACCACAAACTCAATCTAATTATAATTAAATATTTATTTGAGATTATCTTGAAGGAGGGGTATGGAGAAGGACTTTTAAAGGAGAGAACCACATGAAGACCTTCCATATCTATGCAAGCCAGCAAAAACCATTCTGCTCTGCCAAGTGAATCAGTTAAGGCAACTGAAAACAATGTTTGGGTGTCTGCATAAGCAAGTTACAAAAGGAAAAAAGGCAGTTAGCGTATAATAACAAATAAAGGGTCACCGCTGTACATTTCAGGTGAGCGCCGTTGAGTCAGGATACCTGGGAACTTGTCTTCCAGGGCCTGGAGTCAGAGACAAGTGCCTGGTGGGTACCAAGATGGATGCCTAGCATAAAATGGAGCTTCTGTAGACATGACATCCCGCAGTGATTCTAGAACAAATGAATCAAATCACTGATTCACATTTATGTAGGGGTAACGGTTGATATTTTAATTAAGCCATTCAATCAAATCCCAGCCCCCAACGAGAGTAACCCTTTCTGTCACTCTCTGATTTTAACAGGTATTTGTAATGCTGAAGGTGCTTTGGTGCGCTAATGGGCACCAGAGATAGTCCTGTGTCCCTTTTGACAGAGATAGGGAAATGGCTGCCTGGGTACAGGAGAACTGGTTTCATTTGGCCCTAACATTCGGGTCTTTTGTTAATGATTAGGGTAATGTAATCTCTTCTGTAACTGCTTCCCAGATGACATAGGATGTTGTTGTCAGGCTCAGGAAGGCTGGAATGCTGGTCATAGACCCGGAGGGGGCAGGGTTCATCTTGTTTGCTGTCCATGTTTTGTTGGCCCACCTGAGGCCGGGGAAGCACCCATTGTATTGGAGCAGTCTAGAAGAATACTGGTCTGAAGCTAGGGCTCAAGGCAGTAAGAAATCTTGTTGGAAGCATCTGGTTTACCTCAGCTTTCAGCAACAGGTAAGGACAACCCGCAGGCGCTGATTCTCTTCTTCTGCCCTGTAGGTCCTAGGTGGAAAGTTTCTCCACCCTGATAAGCCTCTCTGCCAACCTGAATCAAACCAAATCAAACCAAATTAGAAAAAGCCCAGGTTTAATGGACACATATGCTCCCAGATGGCTTTCCAGGCCCCCAGAGAGAAGATGGAAAAGGAAGATCTGAAAACCACATGTTTGGTCTCTGGGGGAGGGGGGCAGTTTAAATACCCTGTGGGAGTGGTCTTGAGCATCTCTGAGGAGGGCTCATCTTTGGCAGGTTTTCTCAGAGGTGGAGTCTGGACTGAGGCAACTCCCAGGGGAGGGGACTTGGGGTGAAACTTCCACCTGAACATTCCAGACAAAGTTCCTTTACCAACTGAGCCGTCTCCCAGCCCCTTCAGCACATATTTGGAGGAAGGTTCCCTCACTAAACCCACATTCTACTCATAGGGCTACACTGGATGCTTAGCAAGCCCCAGGGATGCTCCTGCTGCCTCCTTCTCAGCCCTGGGATCACAAGTGTGCACAACTTTCTCTCTGTGTCTGTAAAGATCCCAGTCAGGACATTTCCTGTCAGCAGGCACTTCACTGCATTTATTTCAAAGTTTTACTACAAACTTCTACAACTGCACTTTCTTTTGCCTTTTTGCTACCTCAAATTCCTTTCAGTTTATAAATGTCAAACCTCTAATTTTTTTTCAGCCTTATCTTATTTTGTTAGAAAGATATTGTGTTATGTTTATAAATTATTAGTAGTATTCAATGGTATACTCATGTCATAGTTTTATATATATATATATACACACATATATACATATATCATATACCACCACACCCAGTAATTATTTTAATTACTTTAATTACTTTTAATCATTTAATCCATAAAATAATATAATATTTATAAGATATAACCTGCATAAAGAAATTCTCAAGTTATTTAGTTTTCATACGACCTTACTTTCATTTTTGTTTTTAGGACATTGGCTTGACTCTGCATGAATACTGTCTATATAACTGACATTCTCACCCTTCTTTTAGGGATGGCGATGTTGGCTACCACAATTGGTCTTTATCTTGTTCCTTTCTGCAAGAGAGCACCATTACTGATTGCCATGATGTCTGTGTTTGGTGTTTCATTTGGCGCTCTGGATACAGGTTAGTGACTGGGGGAAGTGGATTAAATTACACTGTCACCTGCAAGCCTTGTGAAATGGCGTGGCCTTCTGAGGAGGTTGTAGGGTCAACCCTTCTAGCAACTATGCTTCTTGCCAACCAGGGAGCCAGTTTTGAACAGTTAGTGGATAAGTGAACTAGAAGACATTTCCCTATGAGGGAGTATTGGTTTTCAGTATCCAAATGAGAAAGGATCCCTTCCTAATGGGTAATTACAGTGTAAGTTAGAGGGCTTTCATTTTGAGATAGAATTTGGTCATATTAAAATAAAAAGAATTAATGGCTTATTAGAACAAACTTACCCAATTTGTAATGTAACCTTACATTACAACCCAATGTAAGGTTGGAACTTACATTGGGCTGTAAAAGCATAGAAACAGACAGCCAACTAAAATCACCCACTTTTGAGTTCTGAGAAGTCTATGTTGAGAAACCTTTCTCAGTCTATGTCAGAGGTTGCTGTGTTTTTGAAAACCTCCTAAACAATGTGTATGATGTTTGTTTGCCCCAAATTCCAGCTTTCTATCCATCCCCTCTTTTCAGCTAGTTGAAAAATTACTGGGTGGAATTACGAGTTTGCCTGATTTTTAAAAAGAGTCACAGACGAGATGATTTTTCGCCTTGAAGCTGCTCTGACAGGGTGAGCTCAGTTTCTGGAAGACATTCTTGTCTATTGGAACAGGAGCATCCGGGTCTTAACTGGCTGCTTTGCTCAAACATAAATAAACTTTGGGGGCTGCCAGCTCCAAGTACATAAAACTAAAAATGTGTAATGTGTTTATTAAACTTTGAAATACATTGATTAAATATATAATAATATATCATATAATGTATTATAAACTCTGCAATGTATTTACTGTGTATATTTATCACATACATAGTAATAAGTTAGTGTATAAACATTACACCCCCAGTGTGGTATTGACTCTATTTTGTAAAACAAAAACAAACAAACAAATAAACAAACAAAAAAACCTTTGCAGTTGTGTCTGGCTCTAGAAGGTGGTGACCACCAGCCTTTAGGTCATGTCTATGAGACATTACAATGCATAGTTCCTGTTGGTACATTAGAGATCTTAACCACATAATCAACTCACGATTGGCATTTGTAACTTAGAACATCTATGATGTTCACACTGTGCAATGCATATTCATCCACTTTCTAATGGCGCTGAATGTAATTGGTCTTTCTTTGGGCTGCCAGTTCCCAAATAATGACACAGAGACTTTTTATTAATTATGAATGCTTGGCCTTGGCTTAGACTTGTTCCCAACTATAACTTAAATTAATCATTTCATATTAATCTATATTCTGAAACATGGCTCATTGCCTCTCCTCCATAGTGTATGTCCAAGTTGCTTCACAGCTACTGGCTAAACCATCCTCTCTTCTTCCCAGAGCTCTCCCCAGAAGTCCCGCCTATTCTCTCCTGGCTAGCTATTGGCCAGTCAGCTCTTTATTAAACCAATCAGAAGGCGCCTTTGGCAGAATCACATCTTCACAGTGAACAAAAAGATTATCCCACAAGAAATGAAACATTTTTTTTGTTTTTATAAGGTTCTTGAGATTTTTATTTTTATTATTTCTAACTATGCATACGTATTTGTGCCTGTGTATGGGTAAGTACACATGCATGCAGGTGTCCACAGAGGTGAGAGGTTGCTGCTCCCTGGGAACTGGAGTTTTAGGGGCTTGTGAGCCACCAGACTTGGATGCTAGAAACCCAGTTCTGGTTCTCTGCAAAAGCAGTAAGTACTCTTGACTGCTGAACGGTCTGTCCATCCCCGGTCTTTCGTAATTTTACTAAGTTACTATGTGTAGCAGATGATTTTGTCCATGTTTCATTGGCAGGTGCAAATGTCCTCATCTTGGCTCTTTGGGGGGACAAAGGAGCTCCACACATGCAGGCCTTGCACTTCAGCTTCGCCTTGGGTGCCTTCCTGGCTCCCCTGCTGGCTAAGTTGGCCTGGGGTACAAGAGCGTCCACTCAGAATCACACAGAGTCCGACTTTGACCCTCTAATGCTGAACCGATCCTCTGAAGCCACCTCAGACTCTCTGTTTGCGGTACCTGATGACATGAATCTGCTGTGGACGTATGCTTCCATTGGCACCTATGCGCTAGTGGTTTCTGTCTTTCTGTTTGGTCTGTTTTGTAAGAAACGCTCAAGGCAGAAAAAATCTGCAGCATCTGGTCAAAGAGTTCAAAGAGCGAAGTATCACTGGGCTCTGCTCTGCCTCCTCTTCATCTTCTTCTTCTTTTATGTTGGAGCCGAGGTGACCTTTGGTTCTTATGTATTCTCCTTTGCCACCACCCATGTTGGCATGAAAGAAACTGAAGCAGCCGGCTTGAACTCTGTCTTCTGGGGGGCCTTCGCAGCCTGCAGGGGCCTGGCCATCTTCTTTGCCACATTCTTACAGCCTGGAACCATGATTGTGTTGAGCAACATTGGCAGCCTTGCTTCATCTTTGTTTCTGGTGCTTTTTGACAAGAGCCCTCTCTGCCTCTGGATCGCGACTGCTGTGTATGGAGCCTCGATGGCAACCACATTTCCCAGTGGCGTTTCCTGGATCGAGCAGTACACCACCTTAACTGGGAAGTCTGCAGCATTCTTTGTAATTGGTGGTACCCTGGGAGAAATGGCGATTCCTGCAGTCATCGGAATTCTTCAAGGACACTACCCAGACCTGCCAGTGGTTCTGTACGTCTGTTTTGCATCAGCCATATTCACTGGAGTTTTATTTCCTGTGATGTATAAATTAGCCACCTTACCGCTGTAATGTGAATACAAAGGAAACATTTCAGGGGGTCAGAATACTTTGTAAGTCTGACCATAAAGAAAAGGACAAAGGTGAAGACGGAGGGGAGAAAATGAATGAATTTTGAAGCTGTTGAACCATGCAATGAGGCACTCTGTAGTTGTCTGGGAACATTTGATGGTCCCCACAGTTGCTGTCCTCACCAATACCTCTCACGTACATTGATTTGGATAAACAGTTTGATAATCCCCTGTGGAATTCTGTGTTTATTTCTTGTGACTGTGACCAATATTTGACAAGAAACCAAGGAAGGGCTTTTGGGGCTCACAGTTTGAGGGTGCACTCTACCATGGAGGGGCGGGCATAATTGCAAGAGGTTCCCTTCATGTATCAGGAGTGTGGAGCTGGGAACCATATTCTTTCACATTTTGGCAAAACAGGAAGCAAAGAGGGACCAAAAATGTGTCCAGGTATAAAATCTCAAGCCCTGCGCCTAGTGATGGACTTCCTCCAGAGAAACCCCACTTCTTTCAGAGGAGACCCACTTTCTCTTTTTTTTATTTTTTTATTTTTATTTTTTTATCGAGAAAATGAAAAAAAGTTTCCTCCTCCACCCAACCTCCCATTTCCCTCCCCCTCCTCCCACCCTTCTCCCCCTCCCCCCACTCCTCTCCCTCACCCTCTTCAGTCCAAAGAGCAGTCAGGGTTCCCCGCCCTGTGGAAAGTCCAAGGTCCTCCCCCCTCCGTCCATGTCTAGAAGGTGACATCCAAACTGGCTAGGCTCCCACAATGCCAGAACATGAAGTAGGATTAAAACCCCATGCCGTTGTCCTTGGCTTCTCATCAGCCCTCATTGTCCGCCATGTTCAGAGAGTCCGGTTTTATCCCATGCTTTTTCAGTCATAGTCCAGCTGGCCTTGGTGAGCTCCCAGTAGATCAGCCCCACTGTCTTAGTGGGTGGGTGCACCCCTCGTGGTCCTGACTTCCTTGCTCCTGTTCTCCCTCCTTCTGCTCCTCATTGGGACCTTGAGAGCTCAGTCCAGTGCTCCAGTGTGGGAGACCCACTTTCTCTAAAGGAGCCCCACTTCCTCCAGAGGAGCCCCACTTCCTCCAAAGGAGTCCCGCTTCCTCCAGAGGATGCCCAGGCCCTAAAGGTTCCACAACCCTCTAAAACAACAGCCCCAGCAGGGCACCAAGTATTGAAACAAGCCTGGGAGGGGCGTTTCACATTCAAGCTACAGAAAGCATCTGTCAGTACTTCTTGGGGAAGGGGGACAGTGCAGGGTCAAATTCAGAACTCTTCATGGGCCAGGCAAGCATTCTACCTCTGAGCAGATCCTCAGCCCGCTGTTTCCATGAATCGGCAGTCTAAATAGGCCAATCAGAGAAGATCAGCAGCAGTGTTTCAGTGGGCTCTGGAGATTCAGTTTTCGAGGTCAATGTGTAAGGAATGCCAAGATATTTTGAAATGTTCTGTAATTCCCAGAATCCTCACGGTCTTGTACTGTCGATCTCTTGCTATGAGGCTCTTATTTTGGCAGGAGCCATCAGGCGATATTTTATGGTCTCTTATTTTCAGAGTGTACAAAGAATTCACACATGTTTGAAAAGTTGGGTAGTGTTCAAGTAGATCAACACCACTAAGAAAGAGAATGGATGTGCTGAGCAAATAAATCGCCAGGCCATCCACACTAACCAGGGACGTTGTGGAGAAGAGCTTCATGAAAGAGTGTATTTTGATGTAGACAGATGTTTTCACTGTTTGACTTTACCAGTCAGCTGGATTAAGGTCTGTGCCTATAAGACATTGTGGAGTGAGTTTGAAGAGAGCTGTCTGCGAGACTTGACTGCCTTCTGGGTCTACTCTGAGGCACTTACTGGGGCCTCATTTGTCTCATCCCCTGAGTTGTGAATCTAGAAATGAAACCGAGATGCTTTTCCAGCCGAGTTTGTCCAGGATGTCTGCTGCAGCAGCCAATGGTCCATTTCAAAAGAGAAGTGAGACAGAATGACAGCAAGGCTCTGAGAGGCGCTACTGGTTATGAATGCATTCCAATTTGATGTGCTTGCTCTGCCTGTTGACTTTCTGACAAGTGTATTTACTGCTCCGTTTCACTGGTCTGAAGATGCCTCTTTCCCTCACACTTTATGCATATCTGAAACAGCGTATATTTTACTGTCAATGATCATTTAATACCGTGACAAATTATAACTGACAGCAGGTTTCTGTATACAGATTAAAGATAATACGATTTACAATCAGTGTTTTATATTAGTGAAAAAAAACAGTAGCGACTTCAGTTGTGGATGTTATATTAATTTTAAAAAAAATTTAAGGAAAAAGCTATTTGTTTGTTTTTTTTTGTTTATTATTTCAAGATGGGTCTTACCATGTCACCTTAGCCTTGTCTCAAACTCTGGGACTCAAGCCATCCTCCTTCCACAGCTGTCTGAGTTCCCGGGGCTACAGGAAGGTACTGCAACATTTCCTGTCCTTTAATGTGTGAGTTTTTGTCTGTGTTCAGGTAGAATTTGTAGACAGTGTGTTCCAATACCTTGACAATAGAATGAATCAGTGTCTATTTGTGTTCCGATGGGGTTAGTAACACTTTGTTTTGTTACCTTGCTGGGAGGGTACATTTGCATACAGTTATATTCAGAGATCTGTAGACACCTCGTTCTCTTGCCTTACATATGAGGGCCGTAGATGGATCTTTTTGAGCCCTTAACTACCTCAGTAAGACATAATAGGTCTGGGACTTGCTGTTCCTAGATTTGATTTTTCACTGGTTTTGAATAGTAATCATATTATGAAAACTGTACACATTTGGCGACTTTCGACTTTCGTTTACAGCTAGGCAATCTGTCTGAGGGTTAGAATGTTTGTGTAACCCACTATACAATGTTGCGCCTGTGTGGAGTTTAAAGTAACAATCAGAAGGAGGAACAATGACCATGGGTCAGAGGAGAAAGGCTGCTTCATATTAAATATGACAAAACATATGTGTGCTATCCTTTAAATGGGCAGGATTGAGTGGGTTTGTTTACTTCTTCCCAAGCTTTATGGTGAATGGCTTTTAATTCCAATCTGATGGTGGCGGGTTATTTCTCATATCACTGTAAGTTGCTTCTGAATAAATCTTTGGTTTAAGTGAAATGTGGCACCTTTCTTCACAGCAGCCCACTCACCTTGTGCTCACAGCTTGGCCTATGGACTCCCCTAGCACGAGGCTCAGGAGAGGATGGAGCGACAGAAGGCTCTTTCTCTTTCTTAGGACTGAAAGTACCTCTGCTCAGTTTACTGTTTCTCCTATAGCCCTGGGGGCTTAGGTCGTAGTATTAACCCCTTAACTAGACATTCTGCCTTTAGCATCTACTTTTGTAAAATTGTTATCTGTTTGGTTGGTTGGTTTTTGGTTTGTTGGAGGCAGGGTTTCTCTGTAGCTTTGGAGCCTGTCCTGGAACTAGCTCTTGTAGACCAGGCTAGCCTCGAACTCACAGAGATCAGCTTGCCTCCACCTCCTGAGTGCTGGGATTAGAGGCGTGTGCTATCACTGCCCAGTCTGTTTGTTTTAGGCAGGCTCTTGCTGTATAGCTCAGGCTGACTGGCCTCAAACCCAAGGCAGGCCTCCTGCTTCAGTCTCCTGAGTGCTGGCATTGTAGCCAGGAGCCATCACAGCCAGATAGCATGCAGAGAGCAAAAGCAGCAGCCAGAGGATATAAGGATTATGGTAAGACTTGTATTTAGAAGAAGGAGATCACTATCGAAAGGAGCGAGAGTGATGATCATGTATCTCCAGTTCAGCGAAACCACAGACAGGAGTGCCCATTGTACAGTGCAGGCTTGTGGGAAACTTTCCAGTGTGTTTTTTTATTTCTTAGAATTAAATATCACTGTTCTTGTCTGTTTAATCCGGGATACAAAGTGTTTTTCTCTGGACTGTGATATGAGAAGTGCTTAGTGATACTGAAGGGGGCAAAGGGCCATCTGCTGCTTCTGCCCTTCTAGAACCCATAAGCCTCAGGAGGACAAAGGACCCAGGAGAAACGTGATTGCGGTGTCCTCTTGTCCCCCAGCACGAGTGATAAGCCTTTGGTTCCATGGGTTTTAACCCCGACCTGTGTAGCAATTACCTCGCAGTGTTCCATATTGACCAATGCCTGGTCCTTTACACAGAAATGCCCACTTCTTTGCAGTGGAACCTGAGCCTTTAAGTTCCTCTGTAGTGTAATCTCAGGCAAAGGTGAGAACAGAGGCCTTTGGGAATGCAGAAACAGGAACCTCTGCTGGGCAGAGCTAATGCAGGGCTGGGGAAGCTGTGCTCTTTGTGGGTGACTTCACTGTGCATCCTCTCTGAAGGACGAGCAGGGATGGAGAGGTGTCCTGTTTGCTGTCACCATCGCTGCTGCTTGGTCAAGTAGAGAGGAAGGTGAATTCTGTTGCTGGAAGTTCTGACAAACACGAGCAATTCCAGACTCTCTGCAGCTTGCCCGCCTTCTGCTCAGGCACTTTAATACATTGTGATTTTATTCCACCTAATCAACTGTAGTTTTATTTCCTCTTTAAATGAAAAAAAAAAAGGAGGAAGACTCCTAAGGTATGGAGAATATTTTTACTGTAGATATAAGGGAGAAAGCAGACAGAGGGAGAGTCCTGGCTGAACATGGATGGCCCACTGACTTAACCGAACCATGAGAGGAGAGGAGAGCCAAGAGGGGCAGCTGGGCAAGAGACTGCTGTGCAGGGATCAGGCTGGGGGAGGGGGAGGGAAGCCTGGCCCTGGGAAGGAGAGGGTTCGTGTACTGGAAGGGTGAGAAGTGCTAGGGGAGTCACAGATACTGAATAAGGCTAGTCCTGGGTTTGAGACCTAACCCCCTTAAAGATTAGGCGTGGTCTTATGAATTTCTTACATTTACATATGACTGTATTCATTGTTTATAGGTTTTGAAGAACATCTTGAGAGGAATATTGTGACGTGTGATATAAACACATTTATAATTATAAATTCATCACAAATACTTGCTCTGAGCTTAGATGCTGGTCATTAGTTGTGTCTTTGATTTTTAAAAATGGGCTTGACATCTCTCCTTTAGAAATTAGTCAAGAACGTCTTCATGTTTTACACGTTGAGGGGTTCACACTTACACTGAGTCCCTACAATGTGAGTAGCATTCCACTTCACACGTGAACAATCCTTGGGGTTTTTTTTCCAGCTTCTCTTAAGAGCTTTCTGACAGGTTCTTTTTTTTTTTTTTTTTTTTTGGTTTTTCAAGACAGGGTTTCTCTGTGGCTTTGGAGCCTGTCCTGGAACTAGCTCTTGTAGACCAGGCTGGCCTCGAACTCACAGAGATCCACCTGCCTCTGCCTCCCGAGTGCTGGGATTAAAGGCGTGCGCCACCACCGCCCGGCTTCTGACAGGTTCTAAACTTACCAGTTCTCCAGTGAAATTGTTACTTGCTACATGACTTACTACATATATTGCTGATAGATTTCCTAACGGAGATGATTATAGCTACTCCTCTGTCTCAAAGAAGAAAGGAGATTTTCTGAATGGGCACCTGGAAGCCTGCTGTCGGGATCCATGGCCCTGTTTTGCACTTAGACAAGAAGAGTAAAAGAAACTATTCAGTGTTTCCAACTCAGCATGATTCATGTGTATTCTTAGCTCCTGACTTTGTACATTTATGAGTCTCTGGGAAAGATCTTCTTAAAGTTGGAACGTTCAAGTTGAAAGAGGTTATGTCTTATCTAAACGATTCTAATAAGTGATAGTCCCCGAGTCCTTGACTCCTACGGTCCCTGTTTCGAGTGACCCTGGTTTACGACTGTGTGCTCTGCTCACGACAGAACTTTCATACTAGGGACTCTGGGCAACCTTTGACCTTTTGGTCTCCTCTTAGGAAACCTTGGCAATAAGAAGCAAAAAGCAGCATTTCAGTATTATAAGTATATGAGTGTTAAATAGAGGCCCCAGTACTTTCTACAAGGAAAGGCTTGTTTGTATCTGACACTTTCTCTGTGGGACGCTCCCTGGGACTAGAAAGATGGACTATCGAACTGGTTCCCAGGACGCACCTGAGGCCTCGCTGGGGCTTCATGACGCTTCCTCTGAGGTTGATGATGTGCGTGTATAGAGGGGGCTATTTTCTGATTCTTTACTAAAAGTCATTCTTTAAGAAAACAATTGAGCTTGAATCCAGATGTCATCTGTAAGCTATCACACCAGGCTTTCCTTTCCTCTCTCTCTGTGACTGAGCCAACAGGTTGTTACACAGGAACTTGACAAGGAACTGTGTAGTTTTGTATATGAAGAGGGACCACAGAACACAGAGGTGGCGGAGCCAGCTTAGTTACGATGCTAACTTTTTTTTTTCGAGACGGGGTTTCTCTGTAGCTTTGGTTCCTGTCCTGGAACTAGCTCTTGTAGACCAGGCTGGCCTCGAACTCACAGAGATCCACCTGCCTCTGCCTCCCGAGTGCTGGGATTAAAGGCGTATGCCACCATCGCCCGGCTGATGCTAACTTCTTACGCACACTGACAACACTGATTCTGATCATCTCCCCGAACCCTGAAGCCTTGTAAGGCAGTTGCTGGATGCTGTTTTCATAGAGGAAGATACAGTTATTTCCTCCTGAGTGCTAAGGCTGGTGGAAAAGAAGCCAGAATTCAGTCTGAGGTTTGCACGACTCCAAAATCTGTGCTCTCTTCACCAAACTACACATGATTTTCTTCACATTTGCCCTATATAAGCTGTTTAATTCTGTTTAATTCATGTATCATTCACCTGTGTAATCTGGCTTCAGCTCACACCCGACTAGACACCTGCTCTACTCCAGGGACAACTCTGGTTTTTTGGCAGTTTTAATTCTTTAGCTAATGCAATAATTTACCTACCAAAACTTTGACTTTTTGTTTTCTTGAGACCAGGTTTCTCTATGTAGTGCTTGCTGTCCCGCAACTTGCTTTGTAGACCAGGCTGACCTCAAACTCGCAGAGATCTGCCTGCCTTTGTCTCCTGAATGCTGGGATTAAAGGCGTGAGCCACCACATCCAGCTTTTTGAGCGGTTTTCTTGTGCTAGGAACTATAGCCTGACTTTCTTTTCTGCCGCCAGTCCCAAATAATTATTAAAACTGGCTTTAGCTTAGGCTTGTCTTAACTAGCTCTTATAACTTAAATTCACCCATTTATATCAATCTACGTTCTGTCACGTGGTGTTACCTCGCTTTCATCCTGCACCTCCTGCTTCTTCTCCAGCTAGCTGGCAACTCCGCCTGCCCTCTTCTTCCCAGAGTGCTCTCTTGTCTCCGGAAGTCCTGCCTAACCTCTTCCTAACTATTGGCTGTTCAGCTTTTATCACACCGATCACAGCAATACATTTTCACACCGTGTGTACAAATATCCCACAACAAGGAATTCTATTCATTCGGGGTACATTGGATGCCAAATCAGACATAACGTCTGACGTCATGATTTCAGAGTGGGTCCAGGTGACACGCTCAGGCTTGACATCAGTGACTGCTTCTTAACCATCTAGCATGAGTAACTTTTAAAGAACTATTTTTGCTGTCCTGTTTCTACAGTTTTTAACCCTTTACTGGCTATACAACCAATTGCTTCTGCTCGACACATTCAAACAATGTCTTGGGGTTTCTTGCGTGTTTGTTTTGTTGCCTCAGCAGGCCTTTGAATGTGTGGTACTGCTGCTTAGGCTTCCTGGATGCTGTGGTTACAGGTGTGATCCACCACGCCTGGCTTGCACACCAATTACTTCCTTATAGCGATGACTTGATGTTGTTGGGTCCTGGAATCCCCCCTAATCAAAGACTATTGCAATCAGGTCTGGCGGCTTATGCCTAGTATCCTAGCTTTGCTGAGCTAAAGCGGAAGGTTGAGACGTTCAGGTCAGCCAGAGCTACAAAGTTAAGATCTTACTGCAAACAGGAGGGAATGGAACCAATTAGCTCTTTAGACAAAATTGGTTTCAATTCAGCCTTTTCACAATGAAGAGGTCTGGTTTTAGGAATATCTATAGAAGTAATATTGACAGAACTTGAGATATTGAGGAGAAAGAAGAGGAAGTATGAAGGTGTGATCTTGGAGTCTGCCTGGAGCTGACCAGGTAGACGGTGGTGACGGTATATATGGCTGCCCCAGATTCTCACTGTTGGGCAAGCTGACTGCAAACCGATTTCAAGCTGGACTCTCTCAAGTAGCAGGGCCACCAGACAGCAGTCATGTCTCCGAATTTTAAAGTCCTGTTAGTTGTTATGTGCTGCTTCAGAGGCCACCTGCACACCCCGAAATTCTCAGAGCTGTGATTTCGGAGATCGACTGTGGCCTTTGCGACTCTGTGCTTGAAATGCAAACAAGAAGGAAAGTCATAGACAGGAAGTTGGAAGCTGATTCAGGAGACGTCTCTGGGGTGATTTGGAAAGGCTTAGTAACCACACGTGGATGAAGCTGTTTTAGCAGGATGAGGTGACTAGGGTTTGTGGTCTAGGAGCCTCAGAGTATTCCGAAAGAGGACCTAGAGTTGGGGCACGCCCACAAGGATGGGATGGGGGGTTTGGATAAAGACCAAACTAAGCGACCTTGTCTTCTGTGAAGAAGCGAAGGCCTTAGTAAGCAAAACTTTAGTCGGCCATCTAATTTATCATGCTACTTCAGAAACAAGTGCTGAATTGGACGAGACACATATCCGAAACCACAGCTTTGGACCTAGGTTTGTTTCTGGAGTTGCTGTTTCCACTGTTGGCGATTGACTGGGCGGCAGCGTTGCGAGGATTGGTTAACACAAACGAAAGATGATGTGCGAGCTTCCTCGAATGTCTGTGGAGTGGAAAGATGAACACCGAGGCAGAGAAATGTCGGGTGTCAAGGGCTGGGCTCTGGCCAAGTTTACAAAGGCCAAGCCACCCCCCCCTTCCTCTCCGTAGGTGACGGGGGTGTGGTCTGGCCTCACCTTGTGGGTGTGGCAGTGCTTCTCCTTGGGGCTTAGCGGTGTCATCTGTAGGTAGACTGCTTTTACACTGGCGACCGGGGAGCCCAGCAGAGGCGCTGGCTGCAGTGCGGACGTCGCAGGGACGGATAACCCTGGAGGTGGCGTGGGGTGCCGCGCGGCAGGCTGCGCCCAGATCTTACTCGCCTGGACGAGATTGAAGGCATCCAGAGCGTTTTGGAACCGCCAAGCTGGAGCTAGAGACGGATCTGGAATTCCGCTGGGCCCCGGCCCCCGCGCAGCTCCTCCTGCAGGAATCCGGGGCCCCAGCGACGCACAAGGAGCGGGAGGTGGCCGCGGCTGGGCGCAGCGGCGGGACGCGTCGCGGGCTGCTCTGGTTCACCACGCTGGTCCTATATGCCGCCTTCGTGGGGCTGGTGAGAGCCCAGGCTGTCCCTTACCAGGCTGGGCCAGGAGGTTCCCAGTAGAAACGATCACTCCCTGGCTGCAGACCTGCTTCCCTAGCCTGTACAGTGGGAGATCGAGTGCATTCATCTTTCTGGGTCTCCGTTTTCCTATCTAGGAAATGATCACAGTTCTAATCTTGGAGGGTTTTTTTGTCAACTCAAACGGATTGCCTTAATGTAAACTTTCATGGTCATGGGTACGATGGGAAGAGATACAGAAAGGGAGGCCCAGACTTTCAGCTGCTCACCTCCACAATCACCCGTGCAAACTCCGGGGTTGGCTGAGGAAGTTCAGCTACCTGGCAATTTTGCAGACGGAAAATGACTTTTCTTCATCATTCAGGTGGTTAGGTGGTAGGAGTAAGCCCCTTCGGATGCCAGTAGCCACAGTCTTTAAGATTTTAGCATTTTTAGACACGGTGCCACTAAGTAGCCCAAACTGGGGCCAAACTCAGTGGTGGTGTTTCTGCCCCAGGGATTACAGATCAGCACACCTGGCTTGCTTCTCTGGTTTCTTTGATGTAGGAGGAACTGCGAAGGAAAATTCTCCGGGTGCCTAGATAGCCTTCCCTGTGTGCTGAAGTCTCAAAGTCCCTTGGAGGACTTTGATAAGGACCTGTACTCGGTATTCTTTCCTTGAACTTGGTGCTTGCTGCTGGCCTGTCCTTACTTGTCGTCCTTCGTCCTGGGTCCCTGCTATTAAAAGGGGGCACACTGGTTTGAAGCAGATCGGTGCCGTTACCGTCAATCACTCTTAGAATATAGATAGATGACTTAGAAACGTTTTTCTTAAAAGGGCCAATGCTAACACATTGTAAGGCAACATTTTATTGATGAAACCGTTGTGTATGTGTGCATGCAATAGTTCCTTAAAAGTCTATACTCCTTCCTGGTGGCTTTGGAATTTCACTAAAGAAGATCATAGATTTAGAAACATTCAGAGAGTTGATTTCCAGCATATTGTGTTTGTGTAGGTCAGAGAAACCTATGTATGTCAGAAGGATTGCATTTTTTTTTAACATAACCAACATGAGCAATGAACTGATGTTTGGGAATTTAAATTTTGACAACTAAATTCCTAGATCAGTAATAAATGGAGTATATTTAAAATAAAATATTTTGAGAATACATTTGATATATCTTAGTAACTATTAATACAGAAAAAATCTTGTAAGGTGATCTTCAAAATCTAAAAAGAACTGCAACCAAAGCCAGACAACATTTAAATACTGAGTAGAAGATGACTCACAGGAGCGTATGCCTCTAATAGTAAAGGGTTGCCCATCTTGTCTTGTTTGAATAAAGGGAACCTCTATATTACATTGTAATTCCTGCCTCCCATGCTTTATTATGGAAAATGCCACCATTTAGATGCATACCAATTTAGTGGTTGTAAGTTTAAAGCTCTTCTCATTTTAAATTTTAGGGAATAAGCATTGCTATCCTTGGGCCAACATTTCCAGATCTGGCAAGAAATGTGAACCAAAACATCAGCAGTCTGTCTATCATTTTTGTGGGCCGTGCCTCTGGATTTGTTTGTGGCACCATGATTGGTGGAGCTCTCATTGACTATATGAATCATTTTTTACTTTTGGGTAAGTTAACACTGCTTTTTTGCTTCTTTTTTTTTTTCCCCAGTGAATTTTAAACTTGACTTTAAGCATTAAAAGCATAGACTGAAGAATGGTTGACAACAGCAATGGGTGTGGGCATCCTCCCCTTCTGTACAGAGTCCATCCATACTGAACACTCTAAAACTTGATTGGCTCTTTCTCAGGAGCATTGGTAACCCTGAGCAATGCTGACTTTTACTGTCGGCTCTGCTCCAGGCTCACACACTGGCTAACCTTGAAGCTCTGCTTATCTGAGGGTATGGCAGGGCTTCTGGGGCCTTGGGGTCAGAATAACTCCTGGAACCTGGCTAGGCTCTGTGGACTTGGGGTTGAAGATGAAGGAACAGGGAGATGGTGTAGCCTGCACTCAGGCCTAGTGCCCTTGTCAGAGTTGAGCACAGGTTGATCCTCTCAGATCCTGACCCTGGAAGAGAGGGCAGAATTGTCAGCATGCCTTTTTTCAATAAATTGGCATAATTAAAAAATTTTAGGTTACTGTGATAAAACTCCTTTGGAGGCAAGGTGAATAATTTATTGCTGACAAATAAGTAATCATCATTACTCCCAAAGTTGGCTAAAAGATTGTTTTTTTCTGTACTTCATTTCCTTTTATCCTCCAAATGAACTTATTTGGTAAAATTTCCCTGTCATCTATTATGATTTTTATTCTTGCGTTGTTACCTCATATAAGAATTTTCTTTGAAGTAATACTTTTGGGGTTAACACAGACACTAAAAAAATTATTTTTTTATAATTTATAATTTGACCATTAGCAATAATAAAATTGTATTCAAGTCATAGTAATTAATACTTTTGTAGTCCACAAATATTATAAAAAGATTTAGATAAAACCACCATGCATTGCAACTGTATCTCTCATCTACTCATGATTGAAATTTTACTGTGGTGGTAGTGGTGGCTTTGCCTTTTTGGCTTGATTGTCTTTGAGACAAGATCTCACCATGTTACCTTAACTGGCCTGAAACTTTCTTTGCAGAACGTGCTGGCCTCAAACACAGAGATTTACCTGCCTCAGTCTCCCAGACATTGGGATTAACATTAGTGTGTACTACCATGCCCAGCCCAAGACCAACCAGTTTTAATTCGGTATTATTTTTCATTTATAGAATTTGTTATGATGTTCCTTTGACCTAGGACCCTGATGAATACTTGTTTTATAGCTGGCTTTATTGTCTTCTGTTTTCAGGTGTGTCAATGTTGGCTACTACAGTTGGCTTTTATTTCATTCCTTTCTGCAAGAAGGCAGTCTTACTGGTTGTCATGATGTCTGTCTTTGGTGCTTCGGTTGGTGCTGTGGATACAGGTTAGTGAACCCTTTGGAGTCATCTCCTGATTTGGGGATAGTACAATGAGTAAGAATAGACCATATGAAATTGTGGCATCGTTTGTCTTGCTCTTAAGATGGCAGGGACTCGCACAATCAGATTACATTTCCATCACCCCTTCTTCCTGCCAATCAGGGCTGGGCATGGTGGTAAACACTAACTTTAATCACAACCAACCAATTGTTATCCACTAACTATGACGTGAACTTTGAGAATTTTGCTTTATGAGAGATTGTTGGGCTGTCCCCAACATGGAAGGACTCCCTTTCTGCAGGAAATTATAATGCAAATGGGCTAGCTCTCATTCTGGGACAGAGTTTGGCCGCTCTGGTATAAAAGAAAACGATGATTTGATAGGACAAAGTATATTAATTACTTTGTAATTGCTGTGATAAAACACTATAATGAAAGCAACTTGTAGGAGAAAGACTATTTGGGCTTAGGGTTCCAGAGGTCCCATGACGGGAGAGCAAAAGCATCGCGGTAGGAGCAGGAAGCTGGGACCACTCATCTTGAACCACAAGCATAAAGCAGAGGGAGCAGTTAGAAATGGTTGGAGGCCTTTAAATTCTCAAAGCCTGCCCCAGAGGCACACTTCCTCCAGCAAGGCCACCTCCTAACCCTACCTAAACATTATTTTTAGTATACCACCAAATAGGGATCAAGTATTCAAATGCCGGAGACTATGGAGGACATTCTCAGTTAAAGCACCACACAGGGGTAGAATTACTTAGTATACGGCTGCAGAAGCACAGAAGGAGTCATTCAACTTCAGATGCAACCGGATTCTAGACTTAGAGAAATCCGTGAGGGTACCATATTCTTGCCTTTGTTTTTGGTTGTTTTTCCTTTCTCTGCAGCAGAAAATCTCCATGTTTCACTCTATCACTGAAGATCTCCTAAATTACATGTAGATCATTACTTATCCCTAATCCTAGCTTTCAATTCCCAACTTTCTTGTTCTAAGGGAAGAACAATATTTGATAGATCATGGAAATATTTTACACTTCAAGCTCCATTTGAATGCAAAAATTACAGTGTGGAACCATATGATTGTCTCAAAATACCTGATTTGTTTAAAGATAACCAAACACTAGATGCTTTTGGCTTTTTACTGTGTGGGTGTTGAAACTATGTAGTGTACAATTCTGAAAATTGTTTTTGTTTCCTCTAACAAGTATGCCACAATTCTGGGGCAATCTGGCTCCCAGTTGGGTGTCATGCATCTGGTTTAGACTTAAGCAAACAATATTCTTCAATTGGAATTGACACCTAATTGGAAGTACTGAATCTTTGGCAGTTTCTCCACCATTAGATTAAATTTTGCCTAGTATCTATATATATTTACATACGGACCTGGGGATATAGCTCAGTTGGTCAGAGTATCTGCCTAGCATGCATGAAATACTGTGTTTAATCCCACGCACTGCATAAACTGAATGGCACATTCTTGTAATCCTAGTAGTTAAGTGGCACCGGTGGGAGTACCAAAAATTTAAGATCATCTTTAGCTACATAACAAGTTCAAAGTCAATAGGACATATATGAGAACTGTCTCAAAAATACAAATAAATTTAGCAGTGTCTTGTTGTTTCTATTGCTCTGAAGAGATGCTATGACCAAGGCAACTTATAGAAGAAAGCATTTAATTGGGAGTTAGTTTACAATTTCAGAGGGTGAGTCCATGATCATCATGGCAAGGGGCATGGTGGCTTCCAGGCAGGCATGGCACGGGGGAATAGTAGATGAGGACTTTAGATCCTCATTTGGAGAGAAGGAGGGGAGGCGGAGGGAGATGGAAAGGAGGAGGGAGCAGGATATATTGACTAGACTTGGGGTTTTGAAACCTCAAAACCCACCCCCAGGGATAAACTTCAACACCTAGCCCTTCCTAAACAGGTCCCCAGGTGGGGACTAGGCTTTCAAATATGTGAGCTTATGGGGGCTACTCTGATTCAAACCCCCACAGTTAGTAATCTCCCAGTGAGATTACCATTGTTTTATGATAAACTGTCTCAAATGTACCTAGCTCACGTGACGGTTTACTAACTTATAAACTTCACTTATGAAGATGAGCTGGAACCCACCCCTCTGGTGATAGGGGTTGAAGCTCCTTAATTGGCTCTGGTGTAAACATCACAAGCTCCCATAGCCCAATCCAGACACCTCTCCCTCCATGAAGCGCCTGACAAATTGTTTCTTTAACTTGTAGGTGGGAACGTCCTCATCTTAGCTCTTTGGGGAGACAAAGGAGCCCCACACATGCAGGCCTTGCACTTCAGCTTCGCCTTGGGTGCCTTCCTGGCTCCCCTGCTGGCTAAGTTGGCCTGGGGTACAACAGCGTCCACTCAGAACCACACAGAGCCCGACTTTGACCCTCTAATGCTGAACCGATCCTCTGAAGCCAGCCCAGATGCTCTGTTTGCGGTACCTGATGACATGAATCTGCTGTGGACGTACGCTTCCATTGGCACCTATGCGCTAGTAGTTTCTGTCTTTCTCTTTGGTCTGTTTTGTAAGAAACTCTCAAGGCAGAAAAAATCCACAGAATCTAGTCAGAGAGTTCGAAGAGCTAAATATCATTGGGCCTTGCTCTGCCTCCTCTTCATCTTCTTCTTCTTTTATGTTGGAGCCGAGATAACATTTGGTTCTTACATATTCTCCTTCGCCACCACCCATGTTGGCATGAAAGAAACTGAAGCAGCGGGCTTGAACTCTGTCTTCTGGGGGGCCTTCTCAGCCTGCAGGGGCCTGGCCATCTTCTTTGCCACATTCTTACAGCCTGGAACCATGATTGTGTTGAGCAACGTTGGCAGCCTTGTTTCATCTTTGTTTCTGGTGCTTTTTGACAAGAGCCCTCTCTGCCTCTGGATCGCGACTTCTGTGTATGGAGCCTCGATGGCAACCACATTTCCCAGTGGCATTTCCTGGATCGAGCAGTACACCACCTTAACTGGGAAGTCTGCAGCATTCTTTGTAGTTGGTGCTTCTCTGGGGGAAATGGCTTTTCCTGCAGTCATCGGAATCATTGAGAGACACTACCCAGGACTGCCGGTGGTTCTGTACGTCTGTTTTGCATCAGCCATCTTCACGGGAGTTCTTTTTCCCGTGATGTATAAATTAGCCACCTTACCCCTGCGTCACCAGGCAAAAGAAAGAAAGAGTGAGGACTGAAGAGCTTCGCTTTCCAGCTCTAGGCTCAATGACTGTGAGGCAGAAAAGAAATGGAAAGAGGCAGAAAAATGGAATGGAACACATTCTGAGGTAGGTGAGATGAAGGATTCGAGGCATCTGTAACCGAGGAGTCTAGACATATTTCTAGTTGATAGAGCCCACAGCTGATGCTTCCCAAACCCCTCCATGTGTGAGGCCCCTCAGGTAATGGCTGCAACCCCCTGGGATACACCAGGAGAAAATGGACAAACGTTTGGAAAAGATAACTTGTTTAGTAACTTCATAGTTCCTACACTTACGGCCAGGGGAGCCACATAAGTTCTCAGCAATTTCCTGGGGTCAGCTTCTAGAGCTACTGTACAGTAGCTGCTGAACTGTTTTTTAAAATTCTGGAATTTCCAGAGTCTTCCATAATGTACCAAGTGATCTCATATAGTGGGATCTTGTAACGAGGCTCCTGTTTGAGAGACTTATTAGGAAATATGGGGTTTTTTTTGGTGTGGTGTGTGCTGAAAGGCATCTATAGGTAAGAAATTGGTAGTGCTCCAGTAGGGAGGTACCACGGAGATGTGGAATGGATTGGCCTTTGCTGTGAAAATGATCAAGCGTCCATTTTCTCTTGGATGAGTGGGAGAGGGTAGTTTTGACGCAAGAGAAACTGGAAGTAGTAAAAATTGATGCTATAAAGGATGTACTCTGCTTAGGAAATGAAGTAGCATTTAGTTAAAGGGTGGTACCTCCACGCTCACTGGCAGAGAAGTAGTGTACTGACCAAGTTCGCTAGAAACTGAAGAGATAAAACTTTGTGCCATAATCTAAGTTTAGGATTGCCGAGAAAATTTCTGCTAGATGATTATTCACCAAGACTGACCTCCAGTTAGGTTCCATCCCCATAACGAAAGGGTCTTATAAGCTGTCATTAGGCCCATCGCCATATCAAAGAACATACCTCTAAAGGGCAGCTGAAGGGGGCAGAGCAGGGTGACAACCATCACTATGCCCTGGCAAGATGAATCTAGGAGCAACTATGTCACAACACTGGTGTGCTCAACAAACTATTCTGACAATATCTTTGTGTGTAAATCTCCCACCTGCCCAAGTGTCCAGACACACGGTCTCCTATGACTGCTTAAATTGGTCCAAGTATAACCTGGACCAGGACCTGAGAGATTTAAGGGTGACAACATTTGTGGAAAGAATCGGCCTAAGGTGTGAGTAGGAGCTAGGAAATCTTCAACTCAAGGCCAGCTCTTCTTTGGGCATTAGCCACAGTCAGCTTCATGGCTTTTTGGATTTTTGTACAGAGGTTTTCCTTTATTAACCTCTAAGTGTGCAGCATGATTTCTCACTAAGTAGGCATATTATTTCTATAACAATTTCATGGAAGCATATTTGGAAATGGGGATACATTATGTAATTCTTTGCCGTATCCCTAGTGTTGGGTTAAAGAATGCTAAGGACTTGTTTGGTTTGGTCCTTTTTCTTTCCATCTTTTTTTTTAAAGATTTATTTATTAAGCATACAATATACTGCTGGCAAGGAGATTGTGAACCACCATGTGGTTGCTGGGAATTGAACTTGGGACCTCTGGAAGAGCAGCCAGTGCTCTTACCCTCTGAGCCATCTCTCCAGCCCTGGTTTGGTCCTTTAATGAGAACACAGGAAGAATACTTTCCCTCAACTGGAGACCTGCTTTCTGGATTCACGATGAACACTGACCGGGGACTTCTTTCACGTCATCTCCTTGTCCTTCACCCTGGAAATGCAAGTGAGAGGATTTCCAGACTGAGAAACCCACAGGGTTTAGAGTTTGTGCAAGACATCTGCTGAACAGCCCTTCCTTCTCTTAAGATGACCATAAAAAAGTTTGAAGAATGTGCTTATATGGATATATGCTAACACCTTAGTACTTTATTTGAATAATTATATGAAAAACACTTTCATTGCTGGATTTCATTATTGTTATTGTCCTGTTTTGTTTTGCCTGGTTTTGAAATAATGTTTTGTTGTATATCATAGACTGGCCTGGAACTGGTGAACCCTCTACCTCAGCCTTCTGAATCACACCCTGCACCTCCAGGTCACAATAGTGCTGTATTTGATCCATCCTAAAATAAATCTTTTCCTAATACTTTAACATCTTGAAACAGATATGAAATAATCATTCAACTCTTTAAACAAATTGTATGTTCTCCATACAAATATGGAAATGATGTACTTCAGTATAATTAGTATCTTAGTCATTGAAATGTGATTATTCTAATTATTACAATCATACTATTTTACAGATAATTTTTTAAAGTTATGGGTGGTCTCACTGTAACATCCAGGCTGGCTCCAAATAACGGGGTTCAAAGTGGTTCTACTTCCTCAGTATCCTGAGTAAGAGGACAGACAGGTGCCTCCACCCCAGACAGAATGTTCTATCTGCATATGCTGTTTCCAGTTATATTCACTTGGTACTTAGAGAGAGCATGGCCCAATACTAGAAGCTGTTACAGAGGTGCTACTTCAGCGCACAGCTGTAGACAGGGTCTGTTCCATTCTCAGGGTTTGGACATCAGTTACATTATAAACACTATTAAAAACAGGCTAGATTTTTAAACTTATGATGAGGCAGTCTTTCCTAGGGGTTGGACTCCCTGTGCAGCCTCCTGGGCTTCTCCTTGAACTTGAAATACCTGGGAGTCCAATATACTGAGAAGAGGGTGTTTTGTAACCAAGGGTGGGGATAAGAAAGGCTATTTCCTGAACATGGCAAAGCCGGCCCGTGTCATCCTTAGACAAGCCTGAAATTAATGTGAGATTATATTTCTTTCTACATTTTAGCTGACTGATGTTGGATTTCTACCATATTACAATATGTTTTCTCTTTCCTAATTTCTATAAATGTGCTTTTGATAAACGTGCTTTAGTTTGTTCATGTGGGATGCCCCTCTGTATACTGTGAAAATATTTTATTACCATTGGTTAATAAAGAAGCTGATTTGGCCAATAGCCAGGCAGAATAGAGCCAGGCAGGAAATCCAAGCAAAGATATAGGAAAAAAGGAGTCTAAGTCTGGGAGACAGCAGCAGCTGCCAGGGAAGCAAGATATGAGGTAACAAGTCACAAGCCTAGTAGCAAAATATTGAATAATAAAAATGAGTTAAAGTTGTAAGAGCTAGTTAATAATAAGCCTGAGCTAATAGGCCAAACAGTTTGTAATTAATATTAAGCCTCTGAGTGGTTATTGGAGAACTGGCAGGCAAGAGAGAAACTTCCAGTTACAAATGGCATACCAACATGAAGCTCTTGAATTTCCAAAACACCTAGAAAAATTTTAAAAAGGTTATGAATGCACAAAAATAGAACTGCGCTGAGCTTCCTAGTCTCATGATTTCCTGCCAACAGCAGCAGGCCAGAGGTGTATCTCCCAACACCTGCCTGTAAGGTGGAGCTGGCTACCAGCCACCATGAGCTAAGCTGCATGGTAGGTTTCCACAGTCTCACACAGGTCTCGGTACAGAATGGCTAATCTTACTCATACGGACAAAACAAAAAAGTTTGTGGGCTTGTGGGCAGCTGTATGCTACCTGATGGGGGAGGGGGTACAGGAGGGGAGCAGGGGTGGGGTAATCATGAAACCCGTTGCTACCTCCATCGTATTGAAAAGTAAAGCATGGCAGAACCAACAGCCAAAGTAGGCACTCTGGTCCTAGCCACGCCCACTGGACAGTTTAAAACAGTGATCAAAAAATATTACAGATTAATAAAGACAGGTTCTAAACGGGTCACAGTGTGCTAAAAAAAATGTACATGGCTTGGGAGAAAGGAAAAGAGTATAGAGAGTTATGAAAAATAATTTTTAAAAATAAAACAAAGTCTTTAAAGAGACAGTCAAGGTAAAATAAGAGAAAAAGCCACAAAAGATGGGAAATACACAGAGAACCTGGATTATGTAGACTACTGTGTTTTCTTTGAATTTTTTGACTGCTAACGAGCTGACTACAGAGAGACATTTGGTTGTGGGGCTGTTAAGAAGCCAACATGAAGGTACCTGCAACACCAGTTACCGCTCTAGTGGAACACCACCGTCCACACCCTCATGCCACTATGAGTTCATCTTGGGGACTTAACAACCTTGCACTGACCTGGTGGATAAGCATTACTGATTGCTACTTATTTATGTTCCGTTTTGCCTAGGCAGGTTTTACAAATGACCCTTGTCTCATTTTACTACATTTCTTAGTAACTTCTGTGAGGCTAAACAGGGGTCTATCTATAGCCTCTGCTTTCGGAGGGCAGAAGATGGAACACAGGGACATAACCATGTGATAAGAATGTGGTATACACTTCAAAACCCACAATGGATTCCACAAACGACACAAGAGTGGCTGTTGTGTCGGGCTACAACAGACCTCCAGATGATGGAGTTGCTGGCTCACAGACTCCACTTTGGGTAACAATGGTGCACCTTTGGGGAGTCTCTGAACGCATTTGCTCCCTTTCTCCCATAGGCACATGCACACAGCACACACCGTGTACAAGATGCCCTGTATAAACATCTCCAGCTGTAAACCAGGTGTTTAGGCTTCTCCGCGTGTGTCACTGACTGTTGGTCATTTCCTTCATGTTTGTAGAGCACCAACTTGTTTTTTCCAGTACTGGAGATTAAGCCCAGGGCCTCACGCATACCAGACAAGTGCCCTGCCTTGGAGCTGTGTCTTTCTCCTAAGTGCCGCTAATTTTGCATTTTCTGCTGATGTGCATCTGGGGCAGAGCTACTCTGATACACACAGAGCCCCTGTCCTAATGGAGTTCATCCTTAATGCAGCCCTGCCAATAGAAGTTTCTGCAATGGTGCAGATAAGTTTCCTTATCTGTGCTGGCCTGTAATACAACAAGCTACTTTCAGTATGAGTTTAGCTCTCAAGATATGATATATTCATCTGTCTCACAAGACAATTTGGGGGTTCTATATCAATGGGAGGATGTATTTAACATCGTCCCCAATTCATACTTATGTTTCAATAATGTTTTAATTTTCAAATTTTTTATTTATTTATTTACTATGACTTGTATAATGACAAATCCATTTCTAATTTAAACAGAAACAGCTGCATTGACTACAGGCTGCTGTATTGGAGAGCTAGTGAATCTACATCATTCTATTATTCATAGAGGTGTTGCCAAAATGCATTTATTTCTTGTTCCTCGGGAAATTAACAGTATCTAGAGGCAGGAATATATGTAAATACCTTATTAAATTGCATAATTCCCATCGCCTTTGTGAAAAGCCTAGACTTAAGAGCTCGTGGTGCAGACACTGGAGCTAAATGATATCAAAGGGTATTAAGTGTATAAAGCCACGCTTGCTTAGGAAGAGGCTTTGTAACCCTTTTCCTAAATACATTTTGGTCAATTGTCATTTGAGCTAGATCTTGAGGCAGGAAGACCCAGGCTTTTATCTGGATCTTGAGGCAGAGGGATACACACCTTTAATATAGATTTTGAGATGGGAAGAGACTCTTAATCTGGGCCACACCTTCTGCTGGAAGTCTGTATAAGGACACTGGAAGAAGGAAGGGATTGTGTTCGCTCTTCACCTGCTCGCTCTCACCTTGTCAGCACATCCATTCCTCACTGGCATTGGAGCCCACTTCTTCTGGACTCCAGCATATACAGAAGACCAGCTGAGACACTCAGCCTCGTGGGACTGAACAACTGCTACATTCCTGGGCTTTCCATTCACAGCTAGACACTGCTGGACTGCAGCCTGTAAGTCACTCCAATACACACACA
>NC_022034.1:25731382-25733916 GCF_000317375.1 Microtus ochrogaster | reverse complement strand
GAGAGAGAGAGAGAGAGAGAGAGAGAGAGAGAGAGAGAGAGAGAGAGCAAGAGATTCATTCTGTAAATTCTGAGTCTCTAGAGAACCCTTACTAATACAGCATGGGATGGAAGATACCAAGGAAACCATACCTTCTAGATACAATCAGATTGATGTACATATGAACTCAACATGGGAGCATGCACAGGGACTGCACAGGTCAAGACAATTGGGGTCCAACTAAGAGAAATGGACGCATGCTCCCACCCCTAACTCAGATGAAGGCGTAAGTCACAAACAATGCCACACCAGTTTGGAATTATGATTAATAGGGTGGTATTTATTTAAAGGGGAAAAACTTACAGATAACCATCCCAGACAACAGCCCTCTGCGCAATCAGGAAGGAGTCTAGTCGCCGGAAACGGAGCAGGAAGCGAAGAGAGCGAGAAGGGAAGTGGCCGCTTTTTTAAAGGGAGAGAGACCACGCCCCCAATGGGCTGGTATCTCAGCGGTTATAGGCTGGAGGAGCGGAAGAACCTCCTGCAACACTCAGAGGCTATCTTCAAGTGTCAACCACTTGTAAAGGAAAAACTACTTTTTCCAATGGAGTCTCACTTGGTATACCAACCATCCCATGTCCAGCAATAGATGGCCAACACAAAATTAATTCGGTGATATTTTTAGAGATTTTCTTTTTGTCTCCTAAGGTTTTAGTTTTTTTTTTTTTTTTTTTACTTTACTGGTAATTATGCTTTTATATTATGGTTTCAGATTTCGTGTTTTTAAGGGTTGTGTGTGTATGCATATAATGTATTTCTTGTACTTTTTCTGTTTTGTTTTATTCTTTTTTGCTTGCTTTTCTAAAGAGAGGGAGAGTGAGAAAGAAGGTATACAATTGGATGGGGGTAGGGAGGATCTGGGAGGACATGAGGGAGAAGCTATGACTGGAATATACTGTATAAACATTAAGTTTCATTCAAAAAAGTATTGTTTCAGATTCTATACAAGTGTTTGGTCTGCAACGATTGATATCATCCATGCAGTGAGACGAACTCAGAAAGTGTGTAAAACTAAAGCTTTCTTTCTAGTTCGTGTTGTGTATTTTAGGCAGTTGTTCTGAGATCTTTCCGTGTGCTGAGTACTGCAGACTTAGGACCTTCCACTCTTATCCTTGGAGTACGATGTAGCATTGTGGTGTTAGGATTTGAGACACGATGGGAATGTTAGGAGGTGCGGTCTACTTGTTAAGTGGGGCAGTGGAGGTGAACCTGTAAAGGATGTCTCTCACACCTGTCTATCCCTGGGTCTGTCTCTTGGCATCCATGAGGCAAGTGCCTCTATCTCACCAGGCCTTTCGCCATGGTGATCCTTCTTACCATAGGCCCGAACACAGAGAGAGTTGAGCACCAAGTGAAACCTCTGCAACTGTGAGCCCTAACCAACTCCTTACGTGTTAAGCAATCTCTCATGTATGTTTGGTGCGGTGATAGAAGTACCGACTACTAAAGGGTTTGATTCCAGTCTTCTGCTAAGTGAGTAGTGCTGCATCATGGTTCCTACTTGGGCTGCCTTTGAAGGAGAGGTGTGTGCTCGAGAATCGAGGACTGGCTAGTCTGTACCTCTCACAGCATCTCTGCCCTTTACAATTGTTCCCGCTTCCCCTCTCTAGGCTCCCATCCTCTGTGTACTTCTGTCTAGATGTTGAACAGAGATTCGTCTATTTATTTATTTTGGTCTTTCAAGATGAAGCTTCTCTGGGTAGTCTTGGCTGTCCTGGAACTAGCTCTGTAGACCAGGTTGGCCTCAATCTCACAGAGTCTGCCTGTTGTGCACCACCATTCCCCAGCTTAATGCCACTGTTCTACTGAGACTACCCTCTGGGGTTTCTGGCCACGCTATGAAGGAAGTGAGTGGGTTGGCTTTAGGTCTGCTCCACTGCTCCTTCTAGAGAGCTGGCTATCTCACCCTCCCACACACACTACTCTGACAGCAGACGCACTTACCGTGCAGTGGGAAATTTCATGTTCAGTTTATTCCAGGGTAGACTGGGCTCAGCAACTATTGTCAGTGGGTACCTGAATGAACAAGGTTCTTCTTTTCAAATGGAATGAAAAAAAAACTCAGCTAATTGTAAAATTCTTCTTGAAAAAGTCTATTAGTCAAAGTTACTAGAATCTATTTTTAATATTTATTTACTTAGCGTGTACCTGTAGTCCGTGTGTGTGTGTGTGTGTGTGTGTGTGTGTGTGTGTAGGTACCCTCGGAGGTCAGGAGAGGGCACTGAATCCCCCTGAACGGGAGTGATAGGCAGTTGTGAACCATTCTACATAGATGCTGGGAAATGAACTCTGGTCCTCTGGGAGAGCAGCAAACACTTTTAAGTGCTGAGTGATCTCTCCTGTACTTTTATACAAAATGATACCTTTGTATACAAAAAGCTGTACTTTTATACAAAATAATAACAGCTAACACAATAGAGTAACATTTACACTTGAAAGAGCTATAAATGGGTGCCCCTTTATAATAGATACAATTACAGCCCTCACCTGTGGAC
>NC_022034.1:25722189-25730902 GCF_000317375.1 Microtus ochrogaster | reverse complement strand
GCAGGTTAAGATCATTCCTGGTAAGCCAGCTCTTGGGCTACAAAGATTATTAGAAATGGGTTAGATCGATATGTAAGAGCTAGCCAATAAGAGGTTGGAACTAATGGGCCAGGCAGTGTTTAAAAGAATACATTTTCCATGTAATTATTTCGGGTATAAAGCTAGCCGGGTGGCGGGATGCAGCCCTGCTGCTCGTATTACTACAGATGCTGACACCAGTGTCAGGTTTGTCTGGTAGAGCTGAGGGAACACTGTGACAGTTGAGTTGGAGCTTAGATTACAGCCTCTAACACCAAGGGTAAGCGAGGGCTTCAGTTTTCAGTCCTGTCCCTTATCACTTACAGAAAATGCAACTTCTGGGAGGAGCATGTTGTCTTCTGAGTCCAGAGGACCAGTGGGCCTTTTAGTCTTGCTTTAAAATTATTTGTGTGTGTGTGTGTGTGTGTGTGTGGGAGGGGTGTATGTGCGTGTGTCAACTTTGTAGAGTTAGTTCTTTCCAGCCACTTTTACATGGGTTCCAGGGATTGAAGTCAGGTAGCCAGGCTTGCCCAGAAAACACATCACCCACTGAGACACCTCTTCAGCCATGACCCTTTGTTGAAGTGACTCAGGGATAGAGCATTCCAGAAAGGACAGTTTACCTGCCACAAGAGTCTAAGAAGGCTTACCTGAAAAATAAAAATATTTGATGGAAAACCAAAACAAAACTGAATGTTTCCAAGTGTGCAGAACTGCTTTTGAAGCGGGGTGACAGTGACACCCATGGCCATCATGGTCCTGAAGATTGTGCATCCCCACAACAGCAAACTCAGCTACAGAAAACACCCAGAACCACCCTTGGCAAGGTCCAGCTCTATGAGAAATGATAAGATTTTATCATTTTAAACATACTACCAGTAGATTGATACTGCCATTATTATCTTGGAGTACAAATTGCTTTTCTCTGGACTGTGATATGAGAAGTGCTTAGTGATGCTGAAGGGGCAAAGGGCCATCTGCTTCTGCCCTTCCAGAACCCATAAGCCTCAGGAGGAGAAAGGAGCCAGGAAAAAATGTGATTGTGGTGTCCTCTTGTCCCCCAGCACGAGTGATAAGCCTTTGGTTCCATGGATTTTAACCCCGACCTATGCAGCAATTACCTCGCAGTGTTCCATAATGACCAATGCCTGGTCTTTTACACAGAAATGCTGACTTCTTTGCAGTAGAACCTGAGCCTTTAAGTTCCTCTGTAGTGTAATCTCAGGCAAAGGTGAGAACAGAGGCCTTTGGGAATGCAAAGGAACAGAAACCTCTGCTGGGCAGAGCTAATGCAGGGCTGGGGAAGCTGTGATCTTTGTGGGTGACTTCACTGTGCATCCTCTCTGAAGGACGAGCAGGGATGGAGAGGTGTCCTGTTTGCTGTCACCATCGCTGCTGCTTGGTCAAGTAGAGAGGAAGGTGAATTCTGTTGCTGGAAGTTCTGTCAAAACAAAAGCAATTCCAGACTCTCTGCAGCTTGTCCGCCTTCTACATGCCACACTGTAAGTGTGTTGGTCACAGGAAAAATAGCAAGAGTCAGCTCTCTCCTTCCACCATGTAGGTTACAGGGATTAAACTCTGGTCTTTAGGCTTGGGAATAAGCATCCTTACCCACTGAGACATCTCACCAGTCCTTTAGTTTATTGTGAGTTTGTTTGATGTACATGTGTAAGTGCCCTACAATGTGTGTGGAAGTCAGAGGGCAACTTGTGAGAGTCAGTCAGTCTTCCTGGGTTCTCACTGTGGGTTCTGGAGGGGTCAATATCATGGCATAAGATTATGTAGTAAACCATTTTACTCACTGAGCCATCTTTCCAGCCCTGACATTCAATTCATGTGACTCCAAAGTCCACATTCTTTTCATTAAGCTACTTTTAATGTCTTCTCACAGTTGCCATATATAATGTATAATGTAAATGACCTCTAATGTGTTTAGCTCTCTCCTTGCTAGTCCACTGTAATGTGGCCTCAATTCTCCACACATCTACAGAGCTGCTATAGTTCAGTGACAGTTCCAGTTCTAGTCCTTGGGAACACCTTTAACCCTTTATCTGGTCATTTGTGTATCCAAAATTGGAGTAAATGCATTTGCCAGTCATGGTGTGCATGCTGGGATATGCTGGGGAGCAAATCAGGCATGGTTTCTGTCATCAAGAGATTAGAACAGTGGTTCTCACTCTGTTGGTTACAACCTCTTTGGAGGTCAAATGATCCTTTCACAGGGGTTGTTTAAGAACACCAGAAATATCAGAGATTTATATTATGATTCATAAGAGTAGTAAAATTATAGTTATGAAGTAGCAATGAAAACAAATTTATGGTTGGGGGTCACCACAACATGAAGAAATGTATCAAAGAGTCACAGACTTAGGAAGGTTGAGAACCACTGGTTTAGAGTCTGATGGCAGCAACCAATCAAAACATAGTAGCTAGGCAGATCAGACAAGTAGGTGTGATAAATGGGTCTCTTTCCCTTTCTCTGCCTTGGGGCTAGACTCCAGGTCCATGTACATACTATAGAAGCACTCTTCCAGTGAACTATCCCTAGACAAAGAAGTCTCTTTTAGCTCTTTAAGAAGAGTAGTTTCTGGCCAAATGTGGTGGTTCATGCTCATAATCTTAGAATTTGGAAGGCCAGGAGGATTGTCATGAATTCTAGTCCATGCTATGCTACAAAGTTAAGTTTGAGTCCAGCCTAGGATACAAAGCTGTAAACAGAGACTGCTTGTTCATTTCCCTGCTGCCCAGATCCAAATAATCAACAGAAACTATATTAGTTGCAACATTGTCTCACCAATGGTTCAGGCTTCTTATCAACTAACTCTTACATCTTAAAGTAACCCATTTCTATTAATCTGTGTATCACCAGGAGTCTGTGGCTTACGTAAGGTTCTGGCTGGAGTCCTTCTTTTGCAGCTCCATGGCATCTCCTCTACTCCTCCTACTCTCTCTTTATAGCTCTTCCAGACTGGTTATATTCTGCCCTGCCATAAGCCAAAGCAGCTTTATTCATTACCCAATAAAAGCAACACATATACAGAAGGACATCCCACATCATCTCCCCTCTTTCTGTCTAAAAAAGGGAAGATTTTAACTTTAACATAGTATAATTACATATAACAAAACAGTTATCAAGCAGAAATTATAGTTACAATATATAGTTCATTTGCATTTGTCAAATTAAGGAAAATACTCTGTCATCTATCCTATCTTTGTGAGTCTAAAGTTTTATATCTAATTTATTCCTTATCATAACTAAGGAAAACTATATGTCTTCAACTCTTCAAAGACCCTAGAAGGATATAATATTACCTAAGTAAACAAGAAGTGCATTATAAGCAACTTCCAGAACTCTAGAATTGACAGAGACATCTGACTGCCTGGACAGTCACCCAAAGTTCTTCTATAATGTTGGGGCATCCATCTTCATGCTACAGGCCCATAATGCCTGGCAGACTTTTCCATGAAGCAGAAAATTTGAAGATATGTTCTGCCTTGTAATGGGAAAGTTCATCAGTTGCTTTCTTCTGTGTCTTGCAGAATGTCTGGCAGATTCTTTCATGAAGCAGGAACCCTGAAGGACTGTCTCACTTGCTTTAGGCAAGTTCACCAGTCATTTTTCTGTGGGTCCTGCATGTCCAGTTTATATAGCATACCTTCAAGCAGTCCAGGCAAGAGCAGTTTCTTGCCCAAATGTCTAGTCTTGTCACATTGAAGGCAAATTCTATAACGAGTTTCTTCAATGCCCATCAACCTCTTGAAGTAATTGGTGCTGCCAGAAGCAGACATGTCTCACTGTTTAGAAAAGTTTGAGTTCTTAAAACATTTTAAATGCCATATTTCATAGGTCTTTGAAGTGTTAGGATTATCTATCTAACTGAAATATATCTCTGTGTATCTAGAAAGCCTAAATAATATGACTATAAGCTTAACTAATATAAATGACTATCTATTGATCTTTATTTTTTAATTATACATTACATTTTTAAATGAGCTGCACAATCTACAAGAGTTAGTTTCAGGATAGGCTCCAAAGCACAGAGAAACCCTGTCTTGAAAAATCAAATAAAAAAAATGAACTGCACAAACACAATACCTTAAACAAGAGTAAAATATACATATACACAGTGTAACAAAATCAACCATAACTTTGTATCAATAGATTAACATCCATATCAATGCAAAGTATTCATTTCTATATCATATCCCCCTTTACATGAAAACAAACATTTATAGACAATCATTTTGGGAATTTGGGCATTGTTTTCTCCAAACTGCTTCCTGCTGTTTGTTAGGCAAAGTATTTTTAGGGTTCACAGAAAACTTTCAGGGGGTCTTGCTCCCCCAAACCACATTAGCCTAGAAGGAATCCAAAGGTTCTCATCCTCTGTGGAAACAAAAGCAGAACCTCTTTTCCAAAGTAACATATCCTTAGCCTCAAATTTTGAAGTCATGATACCTTTAAGTTGGTTTAGCTTAGCAGCCTGTACAATGAAATGTCTCTCTCTAGTTAGCTCATTCACTCAAAAAATCCAAAGATAACAGAATAATATAGACAATCCAAACTCTTTGTGTATTTTTCATCTTTACAAGGCTTATTTTTCTTTACTCCTTTCTTCTATGACTGTCTATATTCTTTTCATACTACTTTTTATGTCTCTTTAAAGACTCTGTTTTAATTTTTAACTGTCTATACTCTTTTCTTCTTTCTCCCAAGTCTACATATATGCTTTAAACACACGATGACCCTTCAGAGGTTTATTTCTGTCTGAATCTGTCTTTATTGTGCGTCTGTAATCATTTTCTGACCAGGAGTACATTTGTTTTCTAAATGCTAAGTGGGTGATGCTAGGACCAACTCTGCACCCCTTCCTGTTGGCTTCCAGTCCAACATGGCAGTGGTATGTTCACTGCCTCTGCAAGTCACGCTTACTGCCCCAGCTCCAGGGATGCAACAGGTTTATGTTGTCATTAAACAACACGGAGCATGCTGCTCAGGATGTAGCATGCTGCTCACAGACCCCATTTAAGCGCAGGACCTCCCAAAAGAGCCAGAGCCATTCCTGCTACCAGCAAGGATCAGGAAGCCTTACTTTAAAGAAGTTATGCTGTTTTTGCTGCTTATGCTGAGTCAGGAAGCCTTTTCTTAAAGGAGTCACCTCTGCTTGTGACCAGCAAACAGAGCCTATCTGAAAAAAATGTGGCTACCAACAAGTGCTTGGCTCCCATGTTTTGTGGATCTAGGAAGTTTTTAAACTTTCTTAGGCTTCATGTGGATGTATATTGCTGAGCACTGGGCGTCATCTGTAAACGGAGACTGTCCGCTTGTTTCCCGGCTGCCTGGACACAAATAATCACACAGAAACTATATTAATTGCAACACTGTTTGGCTAATGGTCCGGGCTTCTTATTAACTAACTCTTACATCTTAAATTAACACATTTTATTAATCTGTGTATTGCCACAAGGCTGTGGCTTATCTAAGGTTCTGGCTGGAGTCTTTCGTCTTTGGCAGTTACACGGCATCTCCTCAACACTGCCCACTCTCTCTCTCTATCTCTTCCAGACTGGTTATATTCTGCCCTGCCATAGGTCAAAGCAGCTTTATTCATTAACTAATAAAAGGAACACATATACAGAAGGACATCCCACATCACAGTTTTCTTTTTAGACAGGGTCCCTTGTTGCCCGGGCTGGCCTTGAGCTTACTACTGTAGCTAAGGTTGGCCTTCTACTACTGATCTTGCCTCTCCCTTCCAAGGGCTGTGATTACAGGTATATACCACCATATCAGACAAGAAAAGTAACTTTTTATGGATTCATCTGCTTTTCTTTCTGTTTCTGATTTGTCAGTTCTTCTGCATACAAAGTCAAGTACCTCTCGGTTCAGCTCAGCTGAGGGACAATCCTGTTTTACAGAATGAGATGCTGCCTAATACTAAATGCTTACATTAAGTCAATTGTATCTTTAAAGCAAACTTGTAATTAAACTTTCAACAGATAGGAAACCTTATTTTAGAAATAATTGTACAAATAAAACTGACTGTATTGTATGCATGCCTCTAATCCTAGTTTGTGGGAGATAGGAGCAGGAGAGTTAGGAATTCTGGTTGCCTTTGACTCTGACTCAAAAACTGAGACAGAACAAAAAGATGACTTATTAAGCTGACACACCTAGAAAACATTTTCTATCTTGTTAATCTTCTTTAGCTAGTAGACGTGTCCTGGCCAAATCCAAACCTTTTGGTATGGAACACGAAGCTCTCCACAGTGTAGACCTAGCCTACCTTTTCCACATCATCTTCCAGTCTCTTTCATGTCTTATTTTGGCACATCAAAGTTCGCTCAAACTTTCCAGATTTGCCAAATACGTGAGGTAATAGATTTATAGGAAGAAAGGGTTATTTTGGTCATGAGCTCAGAAGTTTTGGTCCAGAGTTGCTTGGCCTGGCTGTTCTGGGCTTGTGGTAAGCAGAACAGCATGGCAGGATGCTTCAGCGGAAGACATTCTCACCAGGAAGCAGAGGGATTGTCCCTTGGTTGTCAGGAAAGATAGAGGGGGACGAGGAGGAGGGAAGGGAAAAGAGTGAAAACTTGGGCAGTCCTACTTGCTTTCTGCAGTCCAAGGGCATCTTTCCCTCTCTTGGTTTTGCTTGGAGAATGAAGAGATCCCCTTACAGACTTTGATAAAAACAGGACTGATGATGCTAAAAATGCCTCTCATCAATTAGAAAACTGCCTCTCCTGTAACCAACATTGTTTCCACAGATTACTGATGGGGCCAAAATACAGCTCTGTACGGTAAGGCCAGAAGAACTGTGGCTAACCTCTGTGTCACATTTGCAAACCACCCAGGGACTCTTAGAACTCGGAGGTGATGGAAGTGATGGTTATTCAATTCTGCATTATTGAAGGGCTAGAAAATTTGACCATTTAGTCAAACAGTAATACAACATGGGTCTCCCTTCCCACAGAAGACCTTTGTTGTCGGAGGCTGCTTGTTCATTTCCCGGTCACCCAGACTCCTGAAATAATCACACAGAAATCTGTAGTAATCACAATACTGTTTGGCTAATAGCTTAAGTGTATTTCTGGCTAGCTCTTATATGTTAAGCTAACCCATTTCTACTAATCTGTGTATTGCCACATGGTTGTGGCTTACCGGCAAGGATCTGGTGGGCTCCAGAGTAGGTGTCTGTCTACTGCGGGTGGCTACATGGCTTCTCCTGACTCTGCCTACTCTCTCATTATCTGTTCAGCCTGGCTTTACTCTGTTAATCCACTGGCCCAAAGCAGCTTCTTTATTAACCAATAGCAACAAAACATATTCACAGCATACATCACCTCCCACATCAGACCTTGGTACTTTAGCAATTTCTAGAACTATTATAAAAAAGGAAAAGGCAGCACGATTCAGATTATTAGCTTACAAGAACAGTTAAGCTCACAGGGAAAGAAACCTAATTCATTCCATCTTGAAAGAAGACAAAAGAAACTGCAAGTAAAATAGGTGTTCTCTTACAGGGGCAACAGCCTCTGAAAGAAACTTTGAAAGAAAAAAAGGCAGACAATAACAGGGCTGCTCTGGGGAATAAGGAAGTTTTCCATTGCTAATATGTTAGGAGAAATAGAGATAATTATTAACCAACAGGAAACAAAGACCCCGGCAGAACTTGAGCTACTCTGTTTTACATCCTACCATGTTTAAAATCTCGCCCAGAATAAAAATAAAATCCAAATGGTGGGAGATTCCAATTTACCCATACTGCCTGTAAGTCAAATTCTACTGTCTTAGTGTTTTATTGCTGAGAAGGGACACCATGACCATTGCAACTCTTAATAAAAGAAAACATTAACTTGGGGCTGGCTTACAGTTTCAGAGGTTCAGTCCATTATCCTTATGATGGTGAGTACGGAGGCACACAGAAAGACATGGAACAGGAGAAGTTGAGAGTTCTACATCCAGGTCAGCAGGCAGCAGGAAGAGAGAGAGCACTGGGCCTGGCTTGAGCAACCAAAACCCCCTAGCTGACCCCCAGTGACACACTTCCTTCAACAAGGCCACATACACGAATCCTTTCAAATAGTGCCACTCCCTGTGAGCCTATAGGAGTCATTTTCATTCAAACCACCACATGTACAAAATTTATATTGGGAGAAACTAGGCAACACTACTTTCTCCTAGTAAATTGTGCCCCTGTCCATTTGTTAGGACATGACTCTTTGGAAACAAAATGTTCACATATCCATCTCCCAAAAGGGAATAGTATCATTAGCTTAGAGACACTGAGAAGCTCCAGTCCCCAAATTTTCTCCATGCAACTTGTGAAGGGTCAAATAAGGAAAGAAAACCGACAGGCTTCTTTCACAAAGAGAATTTGTGCAAAAAAAAGCCCTCAAAAATAACAGAAACAGATGTTGCTAGGTGATGGTGTCCTTTAATCCCAGCACTCGGGAGGCAGAGGCAGGTGGGGATCTCTGTGAGTTTGAGGTCAGCCTGGTCTACAGAGTGAGTTCCAGGACAGCCAGGGCTATACAGAGAAAGCAGGTCTTGAAAAAACACAAAAACAAACAAAAGAACGAAAAACAGACGTAGGATGACTAAAATCAGTTGCCATATATCAATCTGTTGATTTCATTGGTTAAGTAATAAACAAACTCCTTGGCCTCATAGCTTAGAACATAGGTGGGTGGA
>NC_022034.1:25700710-25722089 GCF_000317375.1 Microtus ochrogaster | reverse complement strand
GGAACACAAAACAGCTAACATTCCTATAGACAGCCGCTGTCCATTTGGAGTGGTGCAGCATTAATGGTACGCTGTGGAGACAAAGAGGATTTCTGACTTCCTCTGGCCAGCCCATTTGAAATAGTTAACAGGTCTCAGAATCACTGAAACGTTACCGACTTGCCCAACTAGCCACCATTAAAACCTAGGACACTCTAACACAAACATGGCAGAAGCAAAGAGTATGTTGGTATTGTGGCATGCAGAATAATTCACATCTTAAAATGCCTTTATTTAATCATTTTTGTGTTCTAAATTTCAGTGTCCCACTGAAAATTTCAAGACACACACTTTTGGAGCCCAATCAGAAAACTTTTGAAATATTCTACATGAGAAATGAAAACAATCGTTAAGATAGTTGGAATGGAGAGGAGGAGTTGGAAACCAATTTAAGAGATAGTTCTGAAACAAATAGTGAAGTTAATGACCATGTAAATTAAGGTGGAATGTTGGTTCACAGATAATGAGGTTTTGTAGTAGCTTGAGAGTCTAAGTGGAGTGTGGGTATTGGAGACAGACATACAAGTAGACAAGAAAGTCAGATACAGAATAGTATCGTAGCATTTGAGGCCGTGGTCCCTGTGTTTAAACAAGAACCAAATCTGTAGTCGTGTACATGATCTTTCTTTTTCAGCTGGCTTAGCCACTTGGCAAACAAACTCACACCCAGCTCCACTCCTAACAATGGAACTGTCTGCAAGAATGAGGGCAGGCAAGTGCTTGCAGCTCGTTTTGACCCGGATTTCTTTCCTGAGATATTGTTTGACTCTTCAGGAAAGACCAGTGGTTCGTTGTCTGGCCTTTGGAGAATTGTTACTCTTAATATTCCTATTCCTAGTCGGGATCACATGGGATTCTGAGTGTTTTGTAAATTAACAGATACTTAATGTGTGGGTTTACATGTGAGGGTCAATAGCTGTGGAGTAAGAAGCTGCCTTTGAACACTCTCGTACGTTCAAGGAGCAAAGGCAAAGGTTTTGGAAAGACCAGAGTGCAATAAACCCTTCGGGTTTCCAGGTGATCCCGAAGTCTGAGGAAGTTACCATCTTGCAGTCCTAGGCGGGTTTTCTTCCTAAGTTTTGTGACTTCTTACCCTTTGGTTCGTCTTGTGCTAGGCTGCAAATCCTACTTCTTCTGCCTAGCGTGCCCCAGGCGCAAAACTCCCAGGCTCAGTTTACTAGGACACCTCACCTGGTCCAGAAAATCCGATCACCAAGGCAAACAGCTTAACTTCCGGTTTGAAGACAGCTCCTGCTTGACTAGACGTATATCCGCAACGTGATCCGCGCAGGCGCCCTGCGATCCGGAGGGCGGTGCCCTGGAGCCGCACCTGCCGGGTGGGAAGGCTCTGCTCTGGCAGCACGCTCCCTCGGGCTGGTCCCGGGGTTGTCACCCCGGAAGACTCTGGGGCTCGTGGGCGGGGCCGGGCACAGCCCTGCACGCCCGAGGCTGTGGTGCACGGAGCTCGGCAGGTAGAGAACGTCGTGGAGCCGCCACGCTGGAGTTGGAGCTGGAGTTCCGTGAGGCCGGAGGGCAGCGGCTCCTCCGGGCCGATCCGGGGCCAGAGAAGGAGTCCGAAGCTGTGGTCTCCAGGCGGAAAAGCCGTGCCGAGAACGTGCTGCGCTGGTTCACCACCGTGGTGCTATGTGCCGCCTTCCTGGGGCTGGTGAGAGCTGGGTTTGAAACCCTCTCTGGCCAAGGCTGGAGCAAGCGTCCTGCAGGGAACGTGTCTCCTCAGTGCCCGGTGCCTTGCGTGACCTTTGGGTGCCTTGGTTAATCCCATGGGTCTCAGTTTTGTCATCTGGAAAAAGTGGGCAGAACTCTAATCGTGGAGGGTTATTGTCAGACTCAAATTAAAAATATGTTTTCCAACATGAGCAAACCAACTTTCCTGGGGCAAAGGGGAGATATGGGAGGGGAGCCCAGACCTTTACCAGCTCTCTTTTGCTCCCACCCACTGAAGCTCCAAATCGACCACAGAAAAGCTTTGAGAAATTGCCTCTTCCTGGAGCCCTGACCAAATCCTGCCAGCCGCTTTATTTTGCGGATGGGAAAATAAACCCAGAGAAGAAAGTGGCTTTTTTGGTTAAATGATAGTATTAAGAACCTGTTTCTTGCCTGGCGGTGGTGGCGCACGCCTTTAATCCCAGCACTCGGGAGGCAGAGGCAGGCAGATCTCTGGGAGTTCGAGGCCAGCCTGGTCTACAAGAGCTAGTTCCGGGACAGGCATCAAAGCTACAGAGAAACCCTGTCTCGAAAAACAAAAACAAAAACAAACAAACAAAAAGAACCTGTTTCTTATCCTGTTCTCAGCCCTGTTTAAATCAAGCCTTAAGATCCTTAAATGATTTTCTTCATTCACGTACAAGAACAGAAACACCTTTTAAGACCAGTGTCTCTTTCTGTAGCTCCAGCTATTTGGCTTGGAACTCGCTATGTAGACCCAACTGGCCTCTAACTCACAGACAGAGGGTCTCACTATGTAGCCTTGGCTACAGTGGAACTCACTGTGTAGACCAGGATGGCCTCAAATTCATAGAGATCCACCCGCCTCTGCCTCCTGAGTGATAGACTTGAAGCTGTGGACGGACCACCGGCCTAAACCTGATAATTTCTGACTTGAGTGTTATGAGGGCGCCTTTGACATTTCTGACTTGAGTGTTATGAGGCGCCTTTGATGAGAGTCGGTTCCCATCACTTGGCACCTCAGTCCGAGTCTCAGTTGTCTTAAGACTTCGATGGGATGCAGGGAAGGAAGAAGGTGCTGCAGGTGATAGAGACCCTCACTGTGTGCCTGGTCTTGTGAGTGCTTTGAAGAAGTTTGATGAGAGCCTGCACGGGCCACAGGCCAGTAGGTACCTGGTCCTTAGCCCTGGCTAGCATGTTGCTGCTTGGTTTATAGCAGAACAGCGCAACACAACCATTTTTTAAAATTTATTTATATGCAGACTGGGGATTGACCCAAGGGCTTCAAGTATGCCAGGCTTTTCCTCAGCTGTATCCTCTGCCCACAGTCCGTGGTTCTTAAAATTCACACATCTTAGAAACATTTTGGGAATGTCACTTGAAGTGGAGGCGTAACCCTTAGTTCTTGCTAGTACATTATATAACATCTTATTGTAAAAATCATTCTGTCCATGTTATGTGTATTTTTGCTACGAAAGTTTTATAGTCCATGTATTTCCCCATGGCTTTGGAATTTGAGGAAAACTGTAGACATAGGAACATTCAAATTGCTTATTTGCCATATTAGGTATAGATATATGCATACACAATTTAAAGGAAGGACTCCATATATGTCAGAAATATTGGCATCTTAATGTAAAAGAGTAATAATTTGGTGTTTCATACTTTAAAATTCTAGCAATTAAATTTCTATACTTAAGCATATAGTATATTCAAAAATATAAGAATGTATTTTAAAAAGAGTTCATTATATTTTTTTATTTTGGTTCATTGGGTTTGTGTGTAGAGGCCAGAGGTGGCGTCCTTAACTGCTGTCCTCCTTATTGTTTGACAGGGTCTCTCATTGAGCCCGAAGCTTACCAGCTCAGCCAGACTAGCTAGTGAGCCACAGGGGTTGCTGGGATTCTAGGCATACTGCTGTGCCTGTGTGTGCTGGATATATACATTTCTGTGTTTTTTTTTTAAGATTTATTTATTAATTATATATACAGCATTTTACTTGCATGTGTCCCTGCAGGCCAGAAGATTTGGCTGTAAGGCATTTTCTTAATCAGTGATGGATGGGAGGGCCCAGTCCATTGTGGGTGGTGCCATCCTTGGCTGGTGGTTCTGAGTTCTATAAGAAGGTAAGCTGAGTGGCCCCTCCATGGCCACTGCATCAGCTCCTGCCTCCAGGGTCCTGCCCTGTCCTGGATTCTTTCAATGATGGATTACAGTATGGGGGTGTAAATCTTATGCCCTTTCCTCCCCAACTTGCTTGCCAGTCATGGTGTTTCATTGTAGCAAAGAACCCCACCTAAGGAACTGTTCTTTTTATGTGATGATGGAGTTCCAAACCCAGGTCCTCTTGTTGGTGCAGCAGGCACATCACTGACTGAGCCATCTCCTTAGCCCCTAGTTTGTTACATACTAACTGTTAATACATAATGGTCGTTTAGGGTATTGTTCAATACTGAACAGTTGAAAGAAAAGAAAAGTAGTTTTTTTCAAGTTATGTGTGTTGGAACACACTGGTAGTACCAACATTTGGAGACATAGGAAAACTATGATGTTAGGATCTCCAAAACAAAGCAAAAACTTTAAAAAAAATATCAAGGGTTTCGAATAAAAAGCCATTGGGAGTGTGTAGCTCTATTGCTATAATGTATGTGTTTCCTTAGGTTTGACTTACTGTCCTCCGAAGGCCCTTATGGTAGATTGTAACCCTCTGCCTGTGGTTTTGTTACCATCCAAAAGCTGCTTCTTGGGCAGTGTTTCAGAGATGAGTAAAGCTCTCTTCTTTTTAACTGTAGGGACTGAGTGTTGCTATACTGGGACCCACCTTTCCAGATCTGGCAAGAAATGTGAACCAGAACATCAGCAGCCTGTCTTTCATCTTTGTGGGCCGGGCCTCTGGATACTTAGGTGGCTCTATGATCGGAGGAATTCTTTTTGGGTGCATTAATCACTTTTTACTTTTGGGTAAGCAAACACTGCTTTTTTACTTCCTTGTTTCTGTCAACAAATTTACAGCTAAGATCTAACTATAGAAGATTGTTGATACCTGTGACGGGCACTGCGCTGGCCTCCGCCTGGCAGCTGGAGCTGAGTTCCTCTTTCCGCTTTGGCAGCAGGAGGGAGTCTGTACCGATCCCACTGTAAACTTGATTGGCCCTTGGGAGCGAGTGTTGATAAGCCTGAGCAATGCTGGCATTTAGTGTCGGCTCTGCTCCAGGCTCACACACTGGCTGACCTTGAAGCTCTGCTTATCTGTGGGTAGGGCAGAGCTGTTAGCATGCCTTTTTCAATAAATTGGCATGACTAAAGACAATTCAATTGAGACATTAAAACTGCTGTGGAAACAAAAATACTTTATTGCTGATGAATAAGTAAATACTTTGTTACCCAAAACAGAGCTGTTTTAGCCAACTTTCTAATGTTTCTTTTCAGGGGTGTCCCTTTCTGCTACCACAGTTGGTCTTTACCTTACTCCGTTCTGCAGGACAGCAGTCTTACTGGTTGTCATGATGTCTGTCTTCGGGATTTCAATGGGCATTCTGGATACAGGTTAGTGAAGCCCGTATTGTCATCTGCACTGCTGGGGACACTACTGCTAGGAACAGGAAGGCAGACGACATTACACTGTCATTGGAATGTCAGGCTGGGCCACCACACCTGGTCAGACTCACCTAGCAGCGACATCAGAACATCTTTTGAGCGTTTGCCTATGAAATCAGCATCAATGGTGTTTCTCAGTGAGAAGAGGGGATTCAGGATATCCAAACATGGAAGGCTGCCCCTCCCACGGGTGGTGTAGTACAGATAGCATCTGGTCCTTTAAGAAGCCACTAGCGGACCCTCTTCACGGGGTAACGTGGTGTTTGCTCCCCTCCACGGTCCTCCATCCCTGTCCTCCCCGCTCTCATGTTGTTGGACAGATTGTGGGACTATTGTATACATTAGGTTCCGTTTGGTTGTGAGACTGTGGAGTGAAATGTATGCTTGTCTGAAAGTTGAGAGCCGGAGACTTGATGCTTCTGGCTGTCACCTCATAGGCTGTCCAGCAGGATAGTGCAGGGGCGGAGAGCTGTGCTTGGTGCTGGATGTATGTCACAATCCTGGGTATGGACTTTCATGGCAGTGGCTGCCAGGTGCAAGAATAGAAAGCTTTGCTGATTTGGCTACTATCTGGTGCTAAAATCAATCTCTCTCTTGCAGATAGGTGTGTGTGTGTGTTATATCTGTATACCCCCTGGTGTGGTGCTAGCACATTTTATAGAACGCCTTTGCCAATGTGCCTGGCCCTAGGGGGTAGTGGTTTCCAGCTAGTAGATTCTGTGTGTTAGGAAGAGATGTGTGATACATCTGCTGGGGAGGGGGTCAGAGCTCTCACACGTAGCTTTGCCTTACTGCAGGCTTCGTCTCAGCGTGTTGACTCTGGGTGGGACCAGTGCCCTGCCCCCCCACCCTGCATTTTTTTAAATAGTGATGTAGTGTTCTTATTAACTGATTGTCAATTTAGAGAATTTCTTTTGTTGGCAGGTGGGAACGTCCTCATCTTGGATCTTTGGGGGGACAAAGGAGCCCCACACATGCAGGCCTTGCACTTCAGCTTCGCCTTGGGTGCCTTCCTGGCTCCCCTGCTGGCTAAGTTGGCCTGGGGTACAACAGCGTCCACTCAGAACCACACAGTGTCTGCCTTTGACCCTCTAATGCTGAACCGATCCTCTGAAGCCACCTCAGACTCTCTGTTTGCTGTACCTGATGACATGAATCTGCTGTGGGCGTACGCTTCCATCGGTACCTATGTCCTAGTAGTTTCTGTCTTTCTGTTTGGTCTGTTTTGTAAGAAACGCTCAAAGCAGGAAAAAGCCACAATATCTGCCCAGGAAGCTCGAAGAGCGAAGTATCACAGGGCCCTGCTCTGCCTCCTCTTCATCTTCTTTTTCTTTTATGTTGGAGCCGAGGTGACCTACGGCTCTTACGTATTCTCCTTTGCCACCACCCATGTTGGCATGAAAGAAACTGAAGCAGCCGGCTTGAACTCTGTCTTCTGGGGGGCCTTCGCAGCCTGCAGGGGCCTGGCCATCTTCTTTGCCACATTCTTACAGCCTGGAACCATGATTGTGTTGTGCAACATTGGCAGCCTTGCTTCATCTTTGTTTCTGGTGCTTTTTGACAAGAGCCCTCTCTGCCTCTGGATCGCGACTGCTGTGTATGGAGCCTCAATGGCAGCCACATTTCCCAGTGGCATTTCCTGGCTCGAGCAGTACACCACCTTAACTGGGAAGTCTGCAGCATTCTTTGTAGTTGGTGCTGCTCTGGGGGAAATGGCGATTCCTGCAGTCATCGGAATTCTTCAGGGACACTACCCAGACCTGCCAGTGGTTCTGTACACGGGTCTGGGGTCAGCCATCTTCACTGGAATTCTTTTTCCCGTGATGTATAAATTAGCCACCTTACCCCTGGAACGCCAGCGCAAAGGAAGGAAGAGTGAAGACCAGAGAGCTTTGCTTTCCAGCTCTGAGCTCAATGACTGTGACGAAGAGAATGAAGAGGAAGATGCAGAAAAATGGAATGAAATGGATTTTGAAGTGGTTGAAACGAGTGACCCAATGCGGGAGCCTCTAAGGGACCCATCTAGAGGGGTCCTGATGGAGCCCACCCCTGAGGCTTCTGGTCAGTACCTCTCAGATGGGTACTTTTCAGTCAACAGTAGCAGTTCTCTTGTGCGTCACCAGGACAAGAGGGACTGACAGTCAGAGATGACTTACTGAACGTAACAACCACTCCTGAGGACACCGCTCAGAGCAGGGCTTTGACGGGCTTTCAGCATGCTTTGGCAATGGAAGTTTGTGCGCATTCACAGCAAGCTCTGAAACGATTTGAAGTGCTTGCTGTAGGCGCCTCAAGAACCCTCTGTACACCATGGCTCTTGCCAGGAGACCGTTGCCTGGCCTCCACCACTCAGAAGGCATTTCCGTGGGTAGAGCGGGGTAGCGTGCCAGTAGTTAGTTACACGATAGGACAGTGGAGCTACTGGGCTGAGCAAACGATCATCCGGGGCTTGTGAAGAACGGTCACGTGAAAGAGCCAAACTTTGGAAACAGAGATAGTTTTCTCATTTTACCCCCTGTGTAGGGTTGAGCAGAAGAGTACTGCTGACCAACTATTTCTGTGAGAACACAGCAGGCCATGGTTTCTAGATCAATATCTAGCTTCCTCCCTGACTTCACATTGAGCTTTGACACGAGTCTGGCGTTTTTGGTCTCCTGTGATTCTAGAAATGCAAATGAGATTATTTTGAAATTTTAGGGTTTGGGTTTACTTTGTTTCTTGAGTCTTACTTTACAGTCCAGGCTGGCCTGGAATTTACTAACTAGCCCAGGTCTCTGCCTCCTGAATTTTGTCCTAGAGGCGTGGGTCACCATGCACGGTGAACTGTGTGAGCTTTAAAGTTGTGCAATATTTTTGCTAAAGTAGCCCATTCATTTCAGGCGGAATGTGAAACAGCAAGGCTGGTCAGCCTCTGAACGCACCGCGGCTTGTGAAGGCACAGTTTAGCAAGCCCTTTGATAGTTGCTGCGTCCACTGATCGCCAACACGCCCCTTTCCCTCAGGCTGAAGGACCGGCACTTAAGAATTCTAGTAATTTCTGTTCTTGTTTCCCGTGCACTTAAACACATTTTTTTCCCCCAATCACAGTATCATGTTCCATGCAGTACAGCAATTCATTGCATTTCAGAGATTATGGTATTTTTGCTGACACTTTAAAAGAGAGAGGTTATTTTTATATATGAATTCTATATCGTGTTCAGAGAGGATCTGGAGACATTCTTTTGATTTTATGTAATTATTTTTTTTCTTTTAGCTTTTACTTTTTTTCCAGTGCGGGTGACTGAACGAACACAGGGCCATGCCCTTGCTAAGCAAGTGCTCCACCACTGAGGCAAGTTCCCGGTGTCTTAGGTTCAATCATAGAAACTATTTTGGAGTTACTACGTTAGCAGAAGTGGTGTGTGTGGGTCCTTTGGTGCCCATAGCCTCCCTCAGTAACAGAGCCTGGGGCTGGGGCTGGGCCTGGTTGTTGTAGGATTTGACTCCCACTGGGTTGGGGTGTTAATCACATTTGTACTGTAAACCAGGCTAAAAGTTTAGTTTACAAATGAGTCACTATCTTCTTTGGTGACTGGAGATCTTGTGTCTCCATCTCCAGGACTACTCCTGGGGTTTGAAGTACCTGGAAACCAAAATAAAGATGAGAAGACAGGGTGATGGCCTAGGGAGTCAGGGATGAGGGACAGAATGGGCCATCCTTTGGTAAATGGCTTATACTTCTCAGGTTTTATGCGGAGTGACAATGAATAGCTGTCTGGCTGCAATGTGTTTGTTATCTTACCAGATTTTAAGAACTTGCTTTTCTTTTTAAAAAAAAAAGTGCTTTGTTTTTTATTAAGTGAAATATAACAACACCTTCTTGTAAAAAAAGATTAAATTTTTTTTTTCTGTGTGTGACTTTTGTGACGTCTATGTAAGTGTTCCAACATGGGTGCCTGGTGCTGGGAAAGTCCAGAAGAGAGGGGGTCGGATCCCCTGGAACTGGAGTTATAGATGCTGTCAGCCACCATGTGGCTGCTGGGAATAGAACTTTCCAGATCCTCTCAAAGAGCAGCCAGTGTTCTTAACTGCTGAACTGTTTTTCCAGCCCCATAACACCTTTCTGGAGCACTGCCTATGACCTCCCATATGCCTCTGGGCACACTGGTTCAGGTTACTTAACACAGCTCTCCCCCACTTTGCAGAATGCTTGTTAGGCATTAGGTGGCAGCTGGCACTGGAATCTTCTTAAACACAGATTCTACCTTCAGCATCTACTTTGCAGGGCAGAAGGTGGCATCAGGAAGAGAGGCACCGTGATAAGAACTTGACATAGAGTTTGAAAATCCACACTGGAAATTTCCCACACCAAAGTGTAAATTGCCACATGAGAACATAGTCATTGTCATAGCGTGGATGTATTTTTAGATTGGAAGGAAACAACTGAGCTCAGGTAGGAAAAAAATATTCGTAGGGAAATATCTTCTGGTGCACAGTAGCCAATGGTCAAGTTTCCTGTTGCTGACAAGATCTAGCTGTTTGCAACCTTGACAATGCGGCATGACTTGACTGTTCGCACACTGAGGGTCATTGTCAGGGAGGACTGTGCTCTTTACTGGACGTGGGCGTATCTTCCAGGGACACCTGTTTGCTGGCAGTGTAATGGCTGAGGTTCCTGTTTCCTGCTGGCTATCGGCTGGTCACTTCCATGGGTTTGTCAAAGTCTCCCACGGTTCCTCTCCAGGCTATACTCTTAAGTTCCCTTAAAACACGGCAGCCTGCCCAAAGCAAGCAGGGAAATCCCCTTCCCGCGACCGGGAATCCCTATCAAGCCAGACTTGTGTGACATGGATGTACAGAGGACTGCATCCTAACACCTTTGCCCTCTTTGTCTAGCTTGAAGTAAATCACAGTTTCTGCCACAATGCAGGCAAGAGGCTAGATAGGCTTGTGAACCTGTGGATTCATTGCCGGGAGTGTGTGCCATACTTAGTCAAGATTTTCAGAGCATTAAAACTATAGCCAAGGTAGATGTCTCAGTAATTATAGGTGCAACCTTGTATTAGGGTGCTCTAGAATGAATATATGTGAATATATAATATATATGAGTATGTATACATGGGTTATATTCTAATATATATGTTATACATATGTTATATAATAATAGTCTAAATATGACAGGAACATTCATGTCAATTATAATCTTTGTTTCTGCAACTGATCACATGACCGTAGCTGGTATTTAGAACTGCCTTCCTCTACTACGCATTCTGTATTTCCTCCATCCTCCACAAGCACTTCCACAGGTCTTGGGTCTTTTCCTGGAGTGACCCATTGGTCTGTGCCCTTTGTCATCCTGCTTGGATCAGGCTGTTATAGTTTTCCATTGATTTTAACCACAGGATCAAGAGACACCCTAAGGATCTCCTGCACTCAGGACATAATCCTTCTTACCTCCATTGTGGAAAAGGAATTCAATTCCCTCATGGTAACTTAATCAATCATCCCTCTGAACACTGTTATTCCTTTCTTGGCTGGTTGGCTTAAGGACATCAGAAGCCCACAGTGGCCAGGGGCAAGTCTGAGCTTCCAGTTCAATGGAATATTTGCTGTTGCTCATGGAAGGAGTGTGCCCCACTTTGGAACCAAAACTTCTAGACCAAAAATTAAGATTGCGGGAATAGAAAGCAAAAACTTTCCTAGTCAATCACTATAGGTGATAGTGAGTGGAACCATTCCCCTTTCTGTCCCTTGATTCCTGGGCCCATGGGAGAAACCTTAACATATATATTGGATGCTGATTCAAAATATATACCACCTATCCACTCGAAAACCCCCAGTCAGCCCTATAGGCTGCTGCAACCTCATTGGCGGTGAAACTGTCTTCAAAAGCATTCTATTTTTCAGGCCAGCTGTTTCAGGATGCTGAGGAACATGGGAAGACCCGTAGACTCCGTGATTGTGAGCGCATTGTTACACTTCCATTTAAGTCCTTCCTGCAGGTACACCTGGCAGCTTCTCCATGCCCTCCTGGTCCTCTAAGACCTCATTACAGACGGTTGTGAGCCACCATGTGGTTGCTGGGAATTGAACTCAGGACCTTTGGAAGAGCAGGCAATGTTCTTAACCACTGAGCCATCTCTCCAGCCCCATAGTTATTTTTGTTGCTACTTCATAACTCTAATTTTGCTTCTGTTATGAATGGTAATGTAAATATCTGATATGCAGGATATCTGATATGTGCCCCCAGAGTGGCAATGACTCACAGGCCGAGAACCACTGGTATAGCATATGATGTTTAGTTACTCCAAAAATAAGTCAAAACTAAATTTATTTAAAAATCAGGCATACTTAATAGATTACATGATGGCCCTCAAACTCCTTAAAGAATTTAAAATATTCAATGAAAAAGCTTCCCTCGTGATGTGGGAGTGATTTCTTATTAATAAAGAAACTGCCTAGACCCATTTGGTAGGCCAACCCTTAGGTAGGTGGAGTAAACAGAACAGAATGCTGGGAGAAAGAAGCTGAGTCAGGGAGTCGCCATGATTCTCCCACTCCAGGCAGACGCAGGTTAAGATCATTCCTGGTAAGCCAGCTCGTGGGCTACACAGATTAATAGAAATGGGTTAGATCAATATGTAAGAGCTAGCCAATAAGAAACTGAAACTAATGGGTCAGGTAGTGTTTAAAAGAATACAGTTTCCGTGTAATTATTTCGGGTAAAGCTAGCCTTGGGGGCGGCCGGGTGCCGGGGACGCAGCCTGCCGCTCCTATTACTACACCCTCGATAGACAGAAATGCCAGCCCCTAAGGTTACCTCCAGCGAAGATGATGCGGGGTACAAATGAACTCCACTGGGAACTTGCTTTAAATGGGACAAAGCTGGTCACTGTGAAGAAGTGCTCCATGCCTTGCCTGCTGCCAGGGCCCTGCGACAACTGTGAACACATTAGGGTTGACTGCCTTACCCTGCCTTATGAAGGCAGGTTAGTTTTCCCACACTCCTCATCTACAGGAAAACCTCAGACCTTGTGGGTCTGCCCACAAGAAAACCATCAAGATGACCACAGAGGAGCATACAGTAACCATCCAGGTAGAGGCTTAGTCTCTCACTTTCACTGATACAGAGGCCATTTGGATTACATTTTCTGCTCAAATTTACCCTTCTCAGGTCTCTGATGGTGTTGATGGCTGGCCTCCACTTTATCAGTTTAGCAACAGCAACCAGCAAGTTTCTCTCCAAAAGGCTGCAGGTGCTTGGTCAGTCCATTTCATATGTAAAAACCAGTGCCTGTTTTTTCTAGAGCTACTCAGTGTCCCTCTCTGAGGAGGGCTTACCCACAGGTTCCACGCTGAAAGAGAAATTCACAAAGTGGGTTTGAATGCAAATATTCAAGCTACCATGATACTATTTACTAAATTTACCTTTATTTAAAAGAACTTGCTGATGGGTTTTGATCCTACTGCACGTACTGGCTTTGGGGGAGCCTAGGCAGTTTGGATGCTCACCTTACTAGACCTGGATGGAGGTGGGTGGTCCTTGGACTTCCCACAGGTCAGGGAACCCTGATTGCTCTTTGAGCAGATGAGGGAGGGGGACTTGATTGGGGGAGGGAGAGGGAAATGGGAGGCGGTGGCGGGGAAGAGACCCCCCTCACCATTTATTTAATAAATAAAAAAAAAAAAGAACTTACTGAAATTTCATTGACTGCTCTCAGTAATCAATCATCTGTTTCTAATGGTAAATGCTTGGATGGAAAAAGGAAAAGTTTAAAGTTTATGTAAATTGTGAGGGTCTAAGAAAGTCATTTAAGGTATGTGAACACAAGCTATGAAGGTCTGAGGAAGTGATGTAAGATGTGTGGAAATGAGCAGTGTTTCAGATTTCTTTCCCTCTGGCTATGCTATTGTTATATTATCCTTGACTTAAAAAATTAAAAGTTTTAACATATTAATCAATGTAGTTCTGATAAGCTATTAATTTAACCTTGTAAACAGCTAGCTACTATTTAGTCACAGGCCTCAAAATTAAATCTCCTTTGGTTGTTTTCCAAATATAGATTTAAAAGTGTTGTGTGTGTGTGTGCTGAAAACATCTCTGTTCAATCCAGCCCTCTGGACAGAGAAAAGAATGTTCATGCTTTTAACCCAAAACCATCCTTTTGTTATGGCTCAAAGGCGTTAGTTAGTCCACTAAGTTTACCTCATTAAAATTCAGGAACACCTAGGGTTAGATGGAACACATGTTGCCTATAAAGCAGATGAAGAGAATTCTACTTATGGCAAGATAAAAGTCACAGCACTATATTTCATATTTTATTCAATTTTCAATTTGGTTTCCATTATTAACTCTTAAAACAAAATGATTTCCAGTTTAAAAAACAATGCACTGACCACATAATTCCTTTTTCATTTTATACAGTTATACAAATATCCTAAATACACATTTGTGTTCAAGGGATGGCAAATAAGATTAACTGTACAGTACATAAGGAAAGAAAATATTTTAAGCATATTTAGAAGCAATAGAAATGTCTATACAAAACAAGCAAAATGGAATAAATTTTTTTATTTTATTTTTAAAGTATTGCAACAGGCCCACAGGTTTGTAACAAAAATGTCTTTGCACAGTTCCTCACAATGCCCCATTAGTAGCTAAAGCAAGACAGCGGTCTTTAGAAAAGAATGTTTCAAAAAATGCTACACATGGTACTATTTGCACAGTTTGATCAAAGTAACAAATCTACCTTTGAGTCAAGCAAAACCTAGAGGAGATATACCAACAACGTGAAAATCATTGTATAAAATTCATTGCACATTATTTTACTCCGTTGTTTGAAAAGTAAAAAAGTGTATTTACAAAATATTTTGCAGTCAAAATTATAAAGTGAGTGGATATCTCTAAGCAACACGTCTTGATACAGACAGTTTAAGGAATACACACGAATGACTTTCTTTTAAGAGGTTCTCAGTGTTCCTTCCACAGGGAAGTAAACGTGATCTGTTCAAATGGATTTACAAGATGGTACATAAACTGGAGCAAATCCAACACTTACATTATTATAAAACAAGGTTAAAAGGTGAAAGAATGAGAAATTTGTACATTGTAAGAAGTGAGCTATTCAGAGATCAACATGTATACTTTTTGATTCAGTTAGCAGAAATCTTCATAGTCTTCGATGACAGACAGACAATGGACATCTTGGACTGGATGGATGTTGAAAAGCACCATGCAGAGGAGTTGAGTGGTAAACACTGAACAAATAGCACCTGGAGTTCTGTGATACTGATAACTTAAAACTGGTCCAGTAACTGCCGGAGATATGGTGCCTTGGATAATTCTCTGTTTACTCGTGAGAGTTTGAAAAGTACTGGACAGTTGAGAGAAACACATGGGATATGTCGGTCAAAGGAACCTGTACAGTTCCTGCATATCTGAAAGTGTAAGAAAAACAGATAAAACAGTAAGAAAAACATCTATGTATTTATGCAAATACGTTTTTAAATCCCTTCTGCTTACTCAGATAACCAGCAAGCTTAATTCAGTATAGAAAATTTCATCTGCTTAACCTCCCAGAAACCTTGCTTACTGTTTATGAGCAAGGTATTTCTAAAGGCTAGTTCACAAAAAGTTCCTGATGGCAGAGGAGTGGTTTCTGGTGGGGTTGGCTGGGGCGTGGCTATCAGTTAAGGATCTGTTGGAGGGAGGGGGCCCCACTTGTTCTTCCCAGCCGCCCAGCTAGCTTACACCTGAAAACAGAAACTATTAACTAAATCATTGCTTGGCCTAACTTCTTATTGGCTAACTCTAACATCTTAGTTTAACCCATTCTAGTAATCTGAATATCACCACAAGGTTGTGGCCTACCAGCAAAGTTTCAGCACATCTAATCTCCAGCAATGAATGGATCCATGGCTTCTCCCTCTGCCCTCCTTTCTCCCAGAATTCAGTCCAGCTTTCCCAGTCTACCTAAGTTCTGCCTTGCTATAGGTACAAAGCAGTTTCTTTATTCATTAATGCTAATCACAGCACACAGAGGGGACTCCCACGTCAAGGATCCCTATATAAGCTGCCCTGGAAACACAATAAAGAGGACATTCTTGGGGTTTTCAAGGAAGACCCATGTGTCTGTCTGTATGTGTCTAAATCTCCAGGCTCCTTTCCTGGCTTGCGAATTCCCATAGTACAGACGTACAGTACACAAATTGATTATATAGAACTAAGATGCTCTGCATAGCTAAGGAAACAGTCAGTGGTGGAATGGGAGAAAATATCAGAAGACCATTCATGTGATAAGAAATACCCAGATAAGGAACACAAACTCAAAGGCAAACCCAGAGAAGCAGTTAACATGACTAACAAGCAGGCAATAATAAACAACACCACAGTGGAGATCTGTTGTGATGGCATGTTCTTGTAATCCTTCAAGCTGGAGAATCCTGAGTTCCAGGCTAACCTGGGCTATAATATTCTCTTTCAAAAAACTAAAGCCAACACACAAATTTACAATGAGATATCATTTAATACCAATTAGAATAGTTATTTTTAAAAAAGATAACCAGAAAACAGTACAGTGATTCCTTAAGATTCAGAACAAAACTACCATAATGCAATTACTACTTTTACTTTAATTAATTTATTTTTTAATTTTTGAGATAGTGTTTCTCCGTGTAACAGTCCTGGCTGTCCTAGAACTCACTTTGTAGACCAGGTTGACCTTGAACTCACAGAGATCCGCCTGCTTCTGCCTCCAAGTGCTGGCATTAAAGGTGTGTGCCACCATGCCTGGAGATGCAACTATTTCTACTACTTAGTATATATCCAAAGGAATGAAATCACTATATGAAACAAACACTCAACTTTCATGTTTATTGTCACTTCTATTATCAATAATTAAGATACGGAATCACCTGAAGTATGTACCAACAGATGAATAGGAAAAATAAGGCATACCTATAAAATGAAATATTATTCAGTAATAAAGGAAAACCTGTCACTTGTATCAATAAGGATGCAACAAAGTGAAATAAACCAGATATAGAAGACAAAATACCACATTTTCATGTATAGAAATTAAAATTAGTCACATCTCACAGAAATAATGGGTATAATAATGATCATAAGACGGGTTGGGAGAGAAGGGGAAGAGAAATAAACAAAACCTGCAAACAGGTACCAACATGTAGACACATTGGAAGAAAAAGTTCTAGTGTTGCACACAACATGGTGATGCCAATCTACAGTGATTATCTCAAAAGAGGTAGAAGAGAGGCATTTGAGTGTGTTTGCTTAGCATGCATGAGGGTCACTGATTCAACCCCCAGTGTTACATGTGCATAAACTGAGTGTATTGGTGCACGCCTATAAACAGCAGGCCGGAGCTAGAGGTGAAGATCAGTACGAGTTTAACATCATCCTTGGCTACACAGCAAGTTTTGAGAGCAGCTTCGGATGCATAAGACCCTTTGTCCCCTCCCTTCCTCTTCTTCTCCCCATCCCTCTTTCTCGGTCAGTGGATCAGGAGGTGACTCTCAGCTACTTCTCCAGCACCATTTCTGCCTGTGTGCTGCCATGTTTTCCACCATGATAATGAACTAAACCTCTGAAACTGTAAACCAATCCTCAATTAAATGTTTGTTCTTAAAAGCTGCCTTGGTCATTGTGGTGATTTGAAAGAAAATGGCCAAGTTTTAACTTTAAAATGGCCAAATTTCAAAACAGCCTAGTAGAGATGCTGTCATGCGTTTAATAGCGTTAACTCTGATAAAGATTTATAAGGAAAAGGAGCAAGATGAACAAATAAAAATACAAAACGTACATTAAGAAAAAGGGCACCAGGAAGTGGAATAGAACTAAATACTGTGTTCAAGGAGATAAACAAATTAAGAAATGGAATAAAGGGAGTGGTCACCTTAGGGAAAGATCCTACCCAACTAAGTTTCCAACTTGTGAAAAGAAATTAAAAGTTTAGAGCCAGGTGTGGTGGTGCACCCCTTTAATCCCAGCATTTGGAAGGCAGAGGCTGGTAGATCTCTGAGTTTGAGGCCAGACTGGTGTACAGAGCAAGTTCCAGAATGGCCAAGATTAAGCAGTGAAGGAAATCATTGAAAACAGAAAGCTGGTGAAGATGTAATTAAAAGTTCTCTGAGTCTGAAGCTAGCCTAGTCTATACAGATCCAGTTCCAGGACAGCCAAGCTTAGGCAGTGAAAGAAACCACTGAAAACAGAAAGCTGGTGAAGATGTAATTGAACAAAGGGGCCATGTTCCAGCCCCAGCAAATAGCAGAACTTAGCAGCTTTGGTCACACTGACTTTGGCTTTAGAGTTAAGGGCAGAAGAAAGGAGTTGTGAAATCTACTTCCACAACCAAGGAAAGTCTCTGAGGCCAGGCCACGTGTATACTTGAATGGAGGCCTAGAGAAGCCGTTTTGTGAAGCTGTGAAGCTGAAGCCTGGATTGCTCTAGAGACCCCAAGATGTTGGAGATGCCAGAGTCATGGGATACCTGCTGAGGAGAGCTGCTAACTAGGAGTGCAAGAGAAAGAAGTGTGTTGCAGTCCACAAAGCCGAAAGGAGTTGGAGATCTGAAGAGCATTTTGACATCAGACATGTAGATGCAGAGTTTGGAGTTTGCCCAGCTGGTTTTTGGTCTTGCTTTGGTCCAGTATTTCCTCACTATGCTCCCTTCCTTATATTTTGGAATGGCAATGTATATCCTGTGCCATTATATGTTGGACATTAGTGATCTGGTTTTTTTTTTTAATTTTTACTTTATAGGAATTGCAGTTAAGAGATTGCATGAATTTCAGAAGAGACTTTGAACTTTGGATTTTTAAATATTGTTGCAACAGTAATAGACAATGGGGACTTTTAAAGTTAGACTGAATGAATTTTTGCATTATGGTATGGATAAAGCCTTGGGGGCCAGAGTATACGGCTGACTTTGGGGGAGGCAGCCTCCAGTCAGCACCCAGGGTGTGCAAAAAAATCCATGAATGTGGTGAGGGCTTAGGAAAAATTCTTATCTATTTGAGCAATAGATTTTTTTCTATCTGAGGGGAAAAAATAAGAAAACACAGATGTTCTATGATGGTAACCTTTTCTTTTAATTCACCTTGAAAAAAATCCTCTATAAAATAATCTCTCTCGCTCTTCTACATAGATCCCTAAATAGCTCTACCTAGGCTCCTCATTATTCTACACAGCAGCTTCTCTAAGTAGCTCTACAGCCTCCATATCTCTGGCTCTACTCCCTCAGCTCAGCCTCTCCTATCTATACTGCTGCCACTTCTCTCACAGCCAAAATCTGGACAATTATATGTTACATTTTTAGGGCCTGACCCATTCTCATAACACAGGATTAGGTAATGCAGTTTCTCTTAGGCTAGGGATGTCACAATGATCAGTCAGTAAGTAATGCTTGGCCATGCATGTAGCTCTTTCCCAGACACAGCAGAACTGTGAGTGGTAGGGAGTACATGCACAAAGTTTCAGTTGCTAGACAAGGAGTTGTGTCTACCAAAGTTGCCTCATTTCTGACTTGGTTCAGCAATAAACATTGTGTATTTGTCTTCAGGGGCAACCAGTCTGCTCTGAAGTCCAAATTAGCTGTCTTTGTGACTGAGAATAGCATTACCTTTCTACGTCAGTCTGAATAATGAAAGATATCTTAGTATTATTTCTATTCATCATAATACTTAAACAGAAATCATCTTCCTGACCATCCACAGCTATATATGTGCCCAATAGATGGAATGTTTACATGAGAGAGATACACAGGCAGTGGGAAAACACCCATAGCTGTTCTTAGGGAAGGAATGCAGTTCTTGGGGGAAGAAATGAAGTGGCATATGAGAGAAATTACAGGCAGAAAACAACTAGTTTCCATAGCCAGTAACCCCATGGACTTTGCCTAGTGGGGCTCCCCAAAAGAGGGTCATTCGTCTTGGTGGGCCAACTGGCTGAACACTAGTTGACACCTGCTGCATAATTCCATGGCCTCTGGTAAAAGTCATTGCTACCAGCAGCTCTCAGCAGTGGTGGTGGTTTGAAAGAAAGTAGCCTGTTGCGGGAGGTCCTTCCGCTCCTCCAGCCTATAGCCGCTGAGATACCAGCCCATTGGGGCGTGGTCTCTCTCCCTTTAAAAAAGCGGCCACTTCCCTCTCCTCTCTCTCTCTTCACTTCCTGCCCCTCCAGCGACTAGACTCCCTTCCTGCGACTAGACTCCCTTCCTGGTTGCGCCGAGGGCTGACGGTGATCTGTAAGTTTTTTCCCCTTTAAATAAATACCACCCTATTAATCATAATTCCAAACTGCTGTGACATTGTTTGTGACTTATGCCTTCAGTAGCCCCCCAAGGGAGTGGCAGTATTAGGAGTTATGGCTTTGTTGGAGTGGGTGTGGCCTTGTTGGAGGAAGTGTATCACTGTGGAGGTGGGCTTTGAGGACTTATGTATGATTAAGCTACACCCAACGAGACAATTCACTTGTTGCCTTTGGATCAAGATCTCCAGTACCATGTCTGCCTATCTATCTGCCACACTATTCCTAGCCCCCATGCTCCCTACCATGATGGTAATAGACTAGATCTCTGAAACTGTAAACTGCCACCTCAATTAAATGTTTCTCTTTATAAGAGTTGCTGTGGTCATGGTGTCTTTTCACAGAAATAGAACCCTAACTAAAACTGCTTAAAAATAATCAGTAACAGTAAATATTTCTAGAAAAGGGGAAGCATTGTGATAAACAATCATCAGAGTTTAATGATGGTCACAGATGTAGTTAAAACGATACTGAACATGAAAAACTAGTTTAAACCAATGCTAGTGAGAACTCCTCAGAGTCAAGGAAATACAGAACAACTGTGTGGTTAGAAAAGGGAGCTCAAGTGGCAAGCATTCAGTCCTAGTTACTCTGGAGGCTCAGGTAAGAAGATGAGCTGAGTCATGGAGTTCTTCAGAAGTGAGGGAGAGAGCAGACACGATAGCAAGCAGCAACAAACAGCACTAGACTATTTCAAGAGATGAATGAGCTCACTGTAATTACAGCTCTAGTTTATTTGTAGGAGGGGTTCTGGTTTAAAGATGGCTCACAAGGCACTGAAATTTTTATCTCTAAAACACCTCACGTCAACTGAAGGATCCATTTTCTAACGCACACGGGTCATTGTATACAATGTTAGTTACTGCCACAGCGAACTGCTTAGAAGCACATACTCTGCAAAGATGGAGCATACTGTTCTATGAAGCCTTTTGCTAATTAGATCTTTGCCAAGAGACTCAAATCTATTCCCCAATATAGCATTTCTGTGTCGCAGCTGTATGTGCTACAGTTACATTCAGGTGCCAGGACAAACTGATGAATATTTAAGAACTCTCTGTGCCTGTCTGGTAAATAATCTAGGCTGGAATATGCAGCTTGCTAAATTTAGCTCAAATGTTTACTTCCAAGGCTTTACTGGCGATTTAAACCCTGAGTGTTATAGCTTGATTCATACTTAAGTTTAAAAATTCAAACAATACAAAAGCAGGATTGCATTTTAGCTTAGCAGGCAGATATTAAAAAAATATCATTGTGAGATCATGGACCCTGGAGGCAAATCTATAACCACCACTTTACTAAAGTAGAATGATCTCTAACTACATTCTAAATATCTGTCCTTATACCCATAGGTAAGTGAAGTCTTTACCCCTCATGCAAGAGACTGAGACCATTATAGAAAACCATATCAAAACAGAGAGTTTTGGAGTCCAGAAAATTCTGTGGGAGAGAGGGCAGAAAGACTGTAAAAGCTAGAGGGCCAGGGAGTTTGCTGTGAGACTGTTTTTCCTTGTAACACCAGAAGCTACACTCTAAAGTCTATCAACATGTCTGCCCATACATAACCTGATCAAATAGAAAACATTAAAGTGGACAGGGGAAAGCCCAGAAGCCTCAACCCCAAACAAAGGAACTATAGGCAACTACAGGAATACTGAGAGATGAAGAAATGGTCTTTCCCTTGGGAAGACCCCACCAATTGGTTATCCTATGCTGACCAGTCAGTCCTGAAAACATAAATAAAAGTAACACTATG
>NC_022034.1:25678394-25700610 GCF_000317375.1 Microtus ochrogaster | reverse complement strand
GGCTTGATTATAGCATTTTCATCAGGAAGATTTGATTCATTATCTATTTTCTATCTGGATTCTCAGAACTGTAGATTTCACAAGTTCACTCATCCATCTTTAAAATGACTAGTTTGATGAAAATGGCAAGTGATAAATCAGCTAGAACCTTTATTATTCTTAAATAAAAGAAATTGTATAAATGCCTACTGTAATCTAGGTTTCAATAAACAACACACTATCCTATATAACCCAAAACTAAACAAAAATAACCTAAGTCATTTTTACTAATTAGTTAAATTGCAGTGTTAATTAAAAATTATTTATTAATGTGTGTGTGTATATGTGTGTGTGTGTGCCTCTGAGTGAGCTTATGTATATAACATTCATGTGGGTCTCTCATGGAGGCCAGTGGGCACTGGATCCCCTGGAATGGGAGTTGTAGGCAGTTGTTAGCTGTCACATGGGAGCTAGGAACGGAGCTCAGGTCCACTGCAAGAGCAACAGGCACTTTTAACCGGAGTCATCTCTCCAGCCCCAACTGTAGCATTTCTCCATGAACTGGAAATAGAACAAGGAGAGGTATATGGGAGGGTTGGGAGGAAGAAAAGAGAAAAGAAAATAGCTTAAATCACTTGAGTGTTTACCACAGACGACAAAGACTACCACATTATAAGGATAGGACAATGAACACAATGCTTTGATCAAAGTCAATACTGGCAATGCAGAGCTTCAGTTGCCATGAGAAAATTATGACTTTCCTTCTCAATTTTCCTCTTCTTGGGCACTGGTGTGAATGAGTATTTGCATCCTCCAGTGTTTTTATCTTTCCCTACTTAGAGCATGCAATTCTATCTGAGCAACTGTTAAGTAGATTTACTATTTATGTGTATATGTGTGTGACATGTGTGTGACGTGCGTTTGACATGTGTGACATGTGTGTGTGTGACATGTGTGGGTGCTCACACTCACACTGAAAGAGCAGGAAGGGATGAACAAGCCTCAACGAGGTCAAATTTTAAACACTCTATAAACACCTAAGATATATATTGCCTAATTTAGTGTTTCAGAGTTTGATACACAACCATAAAAATTAGTTTATGATACTTCAACCTTCTGTACCTTTATTATTTTTTTCTATGACTGGGTTTCTCTGTGTAGTCCTGGCTGTCCTGGAATTAGCTCTGAAGACCATGATGGCCTCAAACTCAGAGGTCTGTCTGTCTCTGCCTCCCAAGTGCCCCAACACAGTTGTATTTCTAATTCCTTGACTAATCTTGGGCTGAGAGAGCTATCAAAAGCTATTACTATTTTCCCATTTCTTACTGAGTGCCTGGTAAATGATGATTTATAAAACTCCCCCACACACTTTAACTATCTCGATTGTAGTCATGTCCACCATGCTCGGCTTAGAGTCTTTGGAAAGACGTTAAACCATTCTCCATCTTTATTTACAAATGCTATCATTTCTTTTAAGCTGTATCTTTGTGAGAATTGAGACCTACTGGCAAGGTGAGTACTTTCTGAACTGATGGCATCATCTAGAGTGGTGTTTTTCACCGACAGACAGCAGAAGACAAAGAGATCCTAGAAGAGACTAACTCACGGTTGATCACAGCAGGTCTGAAGTTCTGTTCTTGCCAACATATGATACCAGAATCCAATGAGGGTTTTTCTGAGATTTAGCTGCTGCTGACACATGATAGAAGCTGGTAAAACAAATAAAGCTAGGAGTTCCCAGTGACTTAAGTAGCTGTACTAACTAGGATCACTCAACTAGTGCACTAGATGGTAAGAACTCCATGGACTAAGCAGGAGGTTGCCCATTCACTCAGTCAATATGTCTAGCACACCACCACCAGTGTGGGCTAGAATCAGGTGGAGCTTCAGTTACAGGAAGCGGGGAGAATGGCAGAAGTCTACTACAGGGAAGGCTTTCCCTGTCCAGCTGTTTAAACTTGATTCCTCTCAGGTGATCACAAGGGGAGAAGAAAAACATTTTTAGAAAGAGGGAACAGGGATTCAAAGACCAGAACATAGGTAAGATTAAGGTATACTCATGTGTTGACATAAAAGAGTTCCACACTCCCAGAATGGAGTATAACAAAGGTTTGTTTATCAGGGGATAAACTCACAGGAAGAGTAGTAATCCTCAGTCCTCTGAATGGGAGATGTGAAGGGCACAGTGTGACCAAGAAATGGGTACAGAGAGACACTTTTTGCTTAGATTTCATTTTTTAACTTACATCAAGAGAGGTTTGCTTGTTTATTTTTACTAGAATTACATGTAACTGTTATATTTCATGTTAATAGTTCAGCTTAGCCACTTACTTATTGGGAGCATAAAATACAAATTACTTAACCTATCAGCAAGAGTGATTATAGCATTTTCTTTTTTTTTTTTTTTTTTTTTTTTGTTTTTCGAGACAGGGTTTCTCTGTGGCTTTGGAGCCTGTCCTGGAACTAGCTCTGTAGACCAGGCTGGTCTCGAACTCACAGAGATCCGCCTGCCTCTGCCTCCCGAGTGCTGGGATTAAAGGCGTGCGCCACCATCGCCAGGCTTGATTATAGCATTTTCATCAGGAAGATTTGATTCATTATCTATTTTCTATCTGGATTCTCAGAACTGTAGATTTCACAAGTTCACTCATCCATCTTTAAAATGACTAGTTTGATGAAAATGGCAAGTGATAAATCAGCTAGAACCTTTATTATTCTTAAATAAAAGAAATTGTATAAATGCCTACTGTAATCTAGGTTTCAATAAACAACACACTATCCTATATAACCCAAAACTAAACAAAAATAACCTAAGTCATTTTTACTAATTAGTTAAATTGCAGTGTTAATTAAAAATTATTTATTAATGTGTGTGTGTATATGTGTGTGTGTGTGCCTCTGAGTGAGCTTATGTATATAACATTCATGTGGGTCTCTCATGGAGGCCAGTGGGCACTGGATCCCCTGGAATGGGAGTTGTAGGCAGTTGTTAGCTGTCACGTGGGAGCTAGGAACGGAGCTCAGGTCCACTGCAAGAGCAGCAGGCACTTTTAACCGGAGTCATCTCTCCAGCCCCAACTGTAGCATTTCTTAGACTTTTAGAAGTTTATCTGTGTAGAATCCTTACTTCATTTTTCATACTGGTTTCATATCCCACTCTACACTGAAGAGTGGATGCTATCTCCCTGAAGAGTCAAGAGTGTTTGTTTGGGAGTTCAGATCTACTAATCAAGGCTGTACCTTCACAAGTTGCTCCTGTTTACGCTCCAGTTCTCGGATTTCTTGGTTGAGAATGACTGCTACATGCTGAGGCTGGCTCCGACATTTGCTACAGATGCCATGTTGAGTCAGGTCATCGCACACAGGACAGTGTAAAGTGGTGAAATACTGGGAGATAGTGCCTTTCCGCCCTTCCAGTTCACTTCTGGAGGAGCTGGTCGCTTTCTGGATCTACAACAACATCAGTTCAGAAGTTAAGTCTGGGTGGTCTTCACAGGCAAGCAGCTAGTCCCTTAATTACAGGTTTTTCTTTCTTTCATTCAACAAATGCTGAATAACTATTGTTTTAGATACTGGGGTATAGAAGGACCAAAGCCTTTACTTACCTGGACGATTTTAAAAAATAAATAATAAAATGATTTTATTTATTTTACTTTATGTGTATAAATGTCTTGTCTGCTTGTGTGTATGTGCAACACATACATGCCTGTTGGATCTCCTGGAACTGGTCTACAGATGGTTGTGAGCCACTATGTGAATGCTGGGAATTGAACCTGGGTCCTCTATATGAACAACAAGTGCTCTTAGCCACTTAACTATCGGTTTAGCCCCTGAACTTACACTATCATCAGCTACCTTGTTTTGTTAGTCAGCAGAGTGTAAAGGTCCAACGAAAGTAAAGCCAGATCATTTCAAATTTAACTGGATACATGTCACCCAAGAATTCTTCAGTTGACATTAATACTTATTTCAGGGATCTGGTACTCTTTTTACATTGAAATAATATATTCTGTTCTTGGAGTCTTATGGTGCCATCTAAAATCATTTTGAATAAATATTAAGGAGTAAAGTATCTTAGAAATGTCATTGACTTAGAATTCTTGTTGGTCTTGGCAATGAAAAAAAACCCCTCAGTTTCCTGGCTTCTAAACAAGATATAGCATTTTATATGCCAGTCAGCACAAATTCTCTGAAGTCTTAATCTTAGTTTCCTAGCTTATATTCTTCTTCCAATAATAATATACTGAAATTTGAAATATTTATAGGACATGCTTTATTTAGTAAACTTACTCTTGGTAATTCATGATACCAGCTGAAGACATCAATACCAATAAGAGAGAAGATTCTTGCCAGAGGTGGAAGAATTTGCTTGGTGATATAGTAGGTGGCATTCAGTCTCAGAGACGGATCCTGTAGGACTTCTGCTGGGCGCCTTATCAGCTGGATAAGGGGCAGTCCGGGGGTCCCATAAATAATGACATACGGTACTCGTTCTCCAACCCGAGGCTCAGAGCGCCGGTCATAAGCAAGCATTTTCCTGTTCAAACCCAAATGAAGTACATAGTCAGAATGTCACAGAAGGCACCTTCCCAGCAAATTAATTCAGAATTAAGCTTGAAACCATGAGCAATCTACAGGGCTACCTTCAAATTAGACTGCTGCTTCTTTAAGAATTATATACACTTGGCTCAGCTGCTGTCAAGTAGAAACTTACTCTCTACAGCACCATGAATCAAATGGTGTGAGACCCTAGTAAGTATTATCTAACAGGGAAAGAAGAGAGAACTGACTAAACAATCTGCTGCAGAAAGAAATCTAAATGCCTGCTCTGGCAGTTCAAAATAAGGATGGCTTAGTGATTCTACGGAAGAAGCAAATGTAATCAGAAACATCACAACTGTATTGCATTTAGTTTCCAAAGAAAAGCCCAGAAGAGGAGGTCTTACAGAGCACCGGGAACATCAGTGTGGGAAACACTGCATTGTGGCTATTGTCTTCTCTCTTACTGCTGCAGGTGGCCTCTGCAATGTCTTGGCTGTGTCCTGAGGATTGTTAGGCTGTTGTGTGTGTCATTACCTTGTAAGTTCAAGAGCTGGAACACAAGCTCCAGGTCTGTAAGAAAAACTTCCTCTGTACTCCTTGGCAAAGATAAAATCTTGTATGCTGGCTTTCCCTTCCACAAGCTTCATACATTGTCGCTGTACATACTGTTTAATTAGACTTATATCTCTTGTTTCAAACAGCAGCTTTAGAGAACGTTCAAGTATCTTAAAACAAAAAGATGCAGAAAAGATAAACTAGCACCCGGTATGTTTCAGCATTATCATTGTACTTTCATTAAAAAGCTTTTGGGTATTGAGTCAAATACAGACACACACACACACACACACACACACGCACGCACGCACGCACGCACGCACGCACGCACGCACACGTCCTTGATCTTGTGATTAGATAATAGAAATGATTAGAGACTGAAGTTTGAGATGTTATATAGCCTGCTGTTTCTAAGAATATCACACAGCTTAAGAAAAATCATACTGGAATAATGTTCTGATGAAACATTTGCCATGTGATGAAAAACATGAAACTTGTTTTTCTTAAACAGTCAAAGCACTTAAAGCGTGAGAAACAGGACCAAACCTTATGTACTAAAAGAACCCAATTTAGCTATAGAAAAGATAAAGAAAAATTTAATATTACCAATGAGTCAAATAAAAAAAATCAGCCTTTTTTATAGCTTTGTAAGCGACAGTTTTCTGTGTTGTAAGTATGTGTGATATGACATAATCCAACACAAAGTGGGTTGACAGAAGAAGTTCCAGTCAACTTGGAATGAACTCAGTTACTTAGGAGGGGTCTGTAGCTTCTCATCTTCATGCTGCTCCATACATTGTGGGAGTTGTTATATGAGAAGCTATCCTATAATCAAAGGCGACAGGCAATAAACTCTTAATTCTGAGAGAACAAAGGTATGGGAAGAAGTCTGAAACTAAGCACTGAAGTAGAATAGTTTCCAACTAGAAATAAAATTCTCAAAATTCACTTATTTTCCCCCCATAGTTCTGTGTCCTTAAAGTAAATGCACGTTTAAGGGCAGTTACATCTATACCAGGTTCATTACTACTTACATCTCATTGTTATAAACAACATATATAGAACCTACCTTAGAAACAGCAGGGCAAGAATCTCTTCTAACTGTTTCTATTCCTTTTGCATCAAATACTGGGTCCTTCTGATCCAGAGTTTCATACATGTAACCCACATATCTCTTTTTTGTTTGTAAAACACAGGGCAAATATACCTGTAGTAAAATTGACAGAATGACTCTTAGTAACCACCTTCCTCAAATTGTGACTGATTTTCTGCTTTGTTCTCTGTATTTGGATACCACTATAAAATGTTTAAATATTCCCAAGGATGCAATGAACTCCGATCTACAACCTGGAATGTGAAAACACACAGAATCAATTGCTAGTACTTCTTAGCCATTTACTCCTTTTTCTGCACTGACTTGCTTCTAATTCAAGTGATACTTTTTTCAAAAGCCATCAATTAAATATTAATTTTAAATTACTTTATATCAGCATATAACATAAATTAAAGTTATAAGAATAAGCAGTGAGAACTTCCTAAAGGTTTGCTGCTATTGAATTCCTCTGTTCCTTCCAGAGGTGCTCTGTGAAAAATCCAACTATTCTCCCCGTACTAGCAGCTTACCACATACACTGCTTTGCACTTTGTAGCTTTAAGTCAATAGTTTTCTTGGGAGAGCATTGCATTTGAGTGCGGAAGGTTCATCTGTCTTAAAGCTACAGAATAGCCCATGGTATGTGGGTACTATGACTGAGGTGACTGATGACCTCCTAAGGGGTCCATGGTGTATGGGTGCTGTGACCGAGGTGACTGATGACCTCCTAAGGGGTCCATGGTATGTGGGTGCTGTGACTGAGGTGACTGATGACCTCCTAAGGGGTCCATGGTGTGTGGGTGCTGTGACCGTGGTGACTATTCACCTACTAAGGGGCACTGAGGATGTCTGAATCTTTAGGCGTTAGAAACAAGGTTGCGGTAAATAACCTTACACCTTATTTGATTTCATCTTTAGGATAGATCCCTGGACCGATAGGACATTCCTTTTGTTTTAAATTACAAATTTTATCCTTTTTCTTGCCTCTAAGCTCCCCTCTTCCCCAAACCCTGATTTAACATTTCTTATTTTTCTTTTTAAAAACACAGTCTCACTATTCTTTTCAAAGCAGCTTTGAATTCCTGGGCTTAAATGTGAGTCTCCTTTCTAAGCCCCAGAGCAGCTAGGATGATGGGCTTGTGCCATGTTGTCTTTAAAGTGATTCTACTTTCTAAGCTCCCCGAACAGTTAGGACTACAGCCATGTGCCATGGTGCCCGGCACATTTATTTTTTCTTAATCGAAAAATAAAAAGTTTCTGTTTGTCACAGTCAAAGTGGTAACTTGAAATATATGTTCGTGTGGAATGCTAAAGCTTTATCAATCAGCACATTAAATGTACATGGCCTTAATATCCCAGTTAAAAGGCAGAAATGATCAGAAAAAGAATAAAAAATAAAGCTATTCTTAAGATCTATTAGAAATCTATATAATATAGGGCACAAAAGAATTTAAAAAACCAAAAAAACTAAAAAGCACCTGATACCTTCCTACTCTCACATCTGCATTAATATTAACAATATTAATATCAATGCTAATATTAATGAAAAGAAAGGTGGAAAAGTGGTCTTTGTTCAATACAAGGAATATTATTTTAAAACATTCTTTTATGGCAATAAAACCTAAATAAAGACTAAGAAGCAAATCCATGATTACAATGCACACTTTAGCATCTCCAACTTGTGAGTGACAGAGAATCAGTGAGAAGAGACATGCTTCCACCACACAACCTATGGAAGAACTGAGCAATGCTCCCCACAGCAGTTTCATCATTCATCAGAATATACACCGTTTTCCAAGGTCACATGGAACACTTACAAAGACAGGCATTCATCACATCAGACATGGGAGTAGGAAGACGTCAGGTGATTTTAGCCCTTATTTGTTGACTGCTGAGGTTACAGTCAGTCTTTGTAACTTCCTAGCTGAGGGCCTAGAAACTGAAGCAGAGGCAAAGACTCTGCTGTAGCTTTTCTAAACTCCCAAACCATAAAATCTGTTGATACGTTGGCTGCCTTATACTATTAAAGTTGGAGTGGCCTGTTTCATAGAAAAAGTAAATGAAATCATCTCTTCACATCTTAAGATATTATTGAAAAAAAAAATTGGGAGGCCTGGTGGATACAGCTCAGGCTGTATTTACCCAAACACATAAACCCCAAACCAAACGAACCAAACAAACACAACTATATACATACAACCTTCCGAAACTGAGAGAGTATATAAAAGTAAAAACTTTAATAGTCAGGGTATTTACAGTGCTACAGACTGAGTTAGTCAGGAACTTGTAGAGGGATGGAGACTCTGCATGTGATTAGTAACACTCTAGCTCCTTACCTTCTCAAACTTCAATTTCACTGGCTTAGGATTAGTAGCAGTAACAGCTTCAGCAATTTCTTGACCAATCTTAAAAGACTGCTCCTTAGTGGCTCCTTTCAGTAGCACAAACATACTAAGAGATTAAAAAATACAGGAAGGTAATGTGGAAGTCATTCTGAGAACAAATTTCATCCAGAGTCACTTCCTGGCTGATAAACAGTCTAAACCAAGACGATCCACTCCACCCTGACTGTTCCTTCTTAAGTTGCTTCCTATCACAGCTTTCCTGTTTACCCCTTTCTCCTTGGATTCTTACAAGATATCTAGTTACGGCTCTCAAAGGCTCAGGTACAACTAAAACTCAAACACTGAAGCTGCCAAGGTCCTAGATCATCTGCGGGTATTCAAGGTGGTGCATGGCACACAGTTAAGTTAATTAAAAAAAAACAGTCTTTTAAAACTGTACTCCTGCCCCAGGATTAACATATGATTAGTTTTCTGTTACTACAGGTTAGTTTTGTTTTTTCAAGAATTTTGTATAAATGGAACCATATCATACATACTCTATTGTGTCTGGCTTCTTTATTTAGCATACCTGACAGGGTCATCTATAATGTTGGGATAACTGGTTTCTTTTTATAACTAGAGATACCTATATCTATATCTCCACTGTCTGGATAGACCATGAAATTTCTATCCTTTCATTTGACTATAATGAATAAAGTTCTAAAGAATATTTATATGCATCTTTTTGCACGAACATCCTTTTCCCCTTAAAAAAACTGTACTTAAACATACAGAAGTGTGACTGCTGGTTTTTATGCTAAGAGTATGTTTAATAAATGACTGTCAAATCATTTTTATTATAAAAAGTTATTATTTTTAGGTTTTTCAGATACAAAGATAAATATAAGCACTTTAAAAATAAGATGCACATATGCATATATTTAAGAACAAGTAGTTAAGCTATGGTGACAGAAATCAGAGATGTGACTGTATGGTGGTGCTGGTATGAAAAATGAGTACTGACTGTAGAGGAGAGAAAGAAAAGAGCTTTCATAGCAATAGAAATGTTCTGCTGGGCAGCAGTGGTGCATGCTTCTAAACCAAGCACTCGGGAGGCAGAGGCAGGCAGATCTCTGTGAGTTTGAGGCCATCCTGGGCTACAATAACTAGTTCCAGGACAGGCTCCAAAGTAACACAGAGAAACCCTGTCTCGAAAAACAAAAACAAAACAAACAAAAAGAAATGTTCTGTAACTTGACTAGAGTGGTGGCTGGTTACTCAGGCCCATATACTTTTCTATAAATTACATGCTGTGCACTTCTGTAAAGGCTATATATTTCAATAAAAGTGATAAAACCAAGTGTGTTAGCTATCCAAACATGTCACATTTGTTACTTTGCCAGATGGGCCAAGTGACCACAGCATAACTGTAGTAATAGGAGCGGTGGGGCTGCGTCCTCGGCACCCCGGTCGCCTGGCTAACTTATGCCCCAAAATAACAACAACACACAAATTGTATTCTTTTAAGCACTGCTTGGCCCATTATATCTAGCCTCTTCTCGGCTAACTCTCGCACCTGGACTAGCCCATTTCTAATAATCTGCTGTAGCCCACGAGGTGGCTTACCAGGGAGATTCTAGCCTACACCCATCCTGGGTCGGAGCTTCATCGTGTGTGCCCGGAGAAGGGAGCATGGCATCTCTGAGCTCACTTCCTTTTCCTCCCAGCATTCTGTTCTGTTTATTCCACCCACCTATGTTCTAACCAATAAAATGGGCCAAGGCAGTTTCTTTATTTTTTAACCAATGACCTTCCTCCATCACATCACATGTTATTTCTAGATCAGCACTCACCTCTACATTCTCTAATTCTCTCCCCCATCTGTCTCTTAGAGTGCTCACTCTTCAGGACCAGACATAAGAAAGCACATACTGTATAATTCCGTTTATATAAAACACTTGAAAGAAATAAAACTAATCTACAGTAACAGAAAGGGACTCATGTTAAACCTTGGGTCAGGGGTACGAAATCCTATAGATATGTTTAGTTAGTATATGTATACACACTTAGAAGCACACTCAGTATTCTTTAAAAGTTATTATATGTTTGAGATTTTACTTAATAGTATTAATGGGCTTATTGGTGGATACTCTGCTGTAGTTAACTTGATTTGGAGCTACATTTCAAGGAAATTACCCTGAATTAATGTGAAGTTCTGATCACAGTACATAGATGAGTAGTCTAAAATGGAAAAGATACCTTTGTTGTTACAACTGTTTTTGAGATGGCCTTGTTAAGTAGTCAGTCATGCGTGGCCTGCAGCTCAATATGTAACCCACTTGAGCCCAGAACTTGGGGTAACCCTTCTGCTTCTTGTCTGTCAAGTCCTAGGACTACAGGCATTACCCACACCTGGTAAAAAAGAGTGTCTTACATCCAATTCTCATTGTTACTGTACTTTTAATACATTTAAATAACATTCATCTTTGGGCTAAATAGGTTCAAGTATACATTTAGAATTATAATTAGTATACATTTTAGGGATTGTCTAGGATGTTTTTCTTAATTATGGTCTGATGAATTTCCCAAGAGATTCTGATTTTACTTCCCTATCCTGAAAGTATATATATTCTTACTGGAAGTTCTTCCCTACACAGCCAAAGAATTACTATTACTTTAGTCATTGACTGAAGCAGGTTTTATCCCACTGGATGGAATAAATGTGAATGAGAACCATTACTATATAAAATGACTGATTGAGCCACTATAATATACAGTACGCTTATTTAATACACTTAAGTGGGTGGTAATAAAAAACAGTCTCCTATGTCATTTTGATATTCTGGTAACTGACACTCCTCAATTGGAACCCAAGATTCTTTATGAATCTTGATCCTTGAGATTGAGGGAGGCAACGGTGACTCATCATCATTTACCAAGTTCCTTTATTCAATTGATGAAGTAGTTGAGTCAGAAGCTATGTGAATTATAATTGGCCATGTAAATATACTAAAAATATAGCTAGACAGATTTCAGATCCTTTCTTTCAGTTGAAATTTTTTCCACTCTGCCAAATATTTATTATTTCTAAGGCATTTTCAACCCTTTATCATAATGAAAAATTTATACTTAATTTTAATAAAAGTAATTATTAAGACATACATTTTGGAAAATTTTTGTACTTCTAATAATTTATTTTTACCTTGCTGTTAGAAGGCACAGCCTAAACAAATTGTCCTTACACAGATCAAGTAATCAATGATGATCAAAGTGATACTGTCCATAAATTTAGCTGACTGGATCTCAATATTCTTGTGAAATCTGATATATAGAGAAAGCATTTGCTAGGAATCAAGACATAAATTTACATTTATGTCTCAATTACTGACTAATTGGTGATAATTTCTTACCTAAGGGCATGAACTTCTAATAGTATATACATTGCTAGCATAAGTAATTCCACATATCCTTTTGTTCTGAGAGCCTGTGAGCATTGGATTTTGAAATTATTTAATTTAGATTATTTTTTTAATATTTTTGTTTTAAAGGCAGAGTCTCACTGTGTAGCCCTGGTTGGCCTGAAACTCTCTATGTAGATCAGACTGGATTTGAACTCAGAGGGATCTACTTGCCACTGTTTCCCAAGTGCTGGGATTCAAGGGCATGTACCACTATGTCTGGTTTGTTTCAATTCTTAAAGATTTTTAATGGTAGATAATATTCAGTAAAAATCATGCTAACTTATGATCCTATGTATCACCAACTAACACACATAGACTCTGAGTTAAAAACAATTTAAGTATTTAGTTTTCTTCTTTTCTACAAATTTTGCAAAGAATTCTAACTTAATGAAGTTTGTTTTAGTACTTATTTTGATAGACTACCAAGCAGAAGTTTAATTGAGCAGCGAAATGCCCAAAGACAAACCAAGGTATGGCTTTTGATGAGCAACACTGGATAATATTGATGGAGCTTTGAAAACATGAAACTATCCCTGTCTACTGGTAATGAAAAGGTTACTACATGCAACAAGGTCTCAGTGAGCACTAATATAATGCTGGCTGTATATACATTTTGAAGGACTGAGAGGATTAAATATTATTTAAAGATCACTCACAAGTTATTTTTATTGATTAGGAACATTCTCTCCCATTGCTCTGTTGAATAACCATCAGAGGTGCTAAGGCAAGTGCTCCTAGCTTGATCACAATGGAACTCTAAATTTATTATGAAAACCACTTCAGACTGCAACAAATTAGAATACCTACATTCTAGAAGGATTTCAAGGAGTCAAACAAGTAAGATGTTACATAAATAACTGAACCTTGAAAAATACTAGAATGAGTAACAAAGCAAGCAGGGTAATGTTAGTAATCCAGGATTCAAAAGATATCCCATTCTTTACCAGGATGTAAATGGGCTTGGAGAAGTCTGCATATTCTCTAGGATAAAACAGGTAACTGTATTTGTCTCTTTGCTTCTCTTAAAAGAAGGTCAATAGATTTAATAAAAAGTTAACAGCGTAAGGCTTTGACAACTGTCTTTTAAAAAGATTATTTTTTGTTCTTGATTATGTAGGGTATATAAGTGTACATGTGTAGGCATGTGTTTACCAAGGACAGAGAATGACAATGACCACCCCTGTCTATCATTTTTCTCCCTTTTTCTGCTATGGTGACAGCCAGCAAACCAGAGATATTCCTGCCTTTAGCCTCCCTAGTGCTGGGGTTACTCATGTGGCCATGTCTAGTTTTAAATGTGGGTATTGTGAATCCAAATTCAGGTCTTCAAGGCAGGATAGCAAATGCTCTTACCAACTCTGAGCCATCTCCCTAACCGGCAGTTGTTTATTGCTATTGTTATTATTGTTACTACTACTACTACTACTACTACTACTACTACTACTATTCTAAGGGACTTAAATACAGTGACTCAGAAGAACTATCCAACCAAGAGATCATAAGGACAAGAAGACTGATCTAGAAGTTAAGTATTTAAAAGGATTTTCCCTAAGCTATTTCAAACACCAGAAAGAAGGTATCAATAAATGTAAACAAAATAAAAAATTAACAAGGAAAAAGCACACCCCCAAACCAAACCAAAAACCCAACTATAATCCCTAAATCCATTACCTGTCAGTATCACCGTAAACAACCCTAGCGCCCCATTTCTTGGTATCATTCACTAGTTTAATTGCTCGTTCCAAGGTCTCTCTGGCTTTGTGAACAATACTATCACCAACCTGTTGACAAAACACATTGGAAATGACTTCTTAACATTGCTCAGTAAAAGTCAACAGATTTTAATAATATTAAAATTTTAATTAATGAATATTTCTAGAAATGAAATAATGTAAAACCAAAATAGCTATCAGTGTCATCACAAAGTTAAAAAAACCGAATTAAAAGAATCGACAGCTATGGACTTGCCTTTGAATGTACCAGGAAGTACAATGGATTGCACACTTTTACAAGGTACACAGGTACCTTTGATTCTTGGAAGAATAAATCTTGTTTTTCAAGGTTTATTCAAGGTCTATCTTTTATACCCATATAATCAACTAGGACACAGTTGATTATATCTTTCAAAATTAGTGCTTATGATAGTGTGTTTAAATGCCGAAACCAAATTTTGTGACTGATTATACATATATTTTGGTAAAGCTCAGTAAAAGAAAAAAATGTAAACAATTATATGGCAGAAAAATATATTAGCAATGTTCAATCTAAAACAAGTAGGTAAATAAATATGCCCCCAGGGTTTTTTCAGTGTGGCCAGTGAGTTTTAGCAAGGATCATGGCAGAGCTGATAAAAGATACTAGGCCTTACACAATGTGAGACACATCTTCATTAGGCTATATAGTTCGGTAAATTAAGGAGACTATATAGCATTAGTGTTATATCTACTAAGCTCATTGAGATGAAAAGATAGAGAATTCCATCAAACTAAATGGAGCCTTCCCTTTGCAATTTTAAAATAAAACTATGTATTTTTGTCTTTTTGTTAATAATCAAACAATAATAATACTGATGCTTCCCTTTTTGCTACAAAAGTTGAAGTTTCCAAACTAACATAGGATTGAATAGTATTTAGAAAGCTGTCTAAAGCTGCACTGTAGAGTAAACACTGGCATATAAACACAAGGATAGATAATAAAACTGCGAGCAAAAATCTAATTTGGATTTTAAATTAAGATAAAATATTCTATTGAGACTTTGAGTATATTAGAGAACCTTGAAAATGTGAACTCTAACTTAATACATTTAAATATATTATGAATTAGCATGCATAGTAGTGCATATCTTTAATCACAGTACTTAGGAGGCAGAGGAAGGTGGATCTCTATGGGTTCCAGGCCAGCTAGGATTACATAGCGAGATCCTGTCTCAATACAAAACATAATAATAATAACAACAACAATAACAATAAGATAATCAACCATAAAAACACTGAAAACCATGTTATCCAGCTGAAACTAGTAAGTTTTAATAAAATGTTGAATCTCTGTCCAACAGCCACCTTCTCCCAGCATTGAGTTTACAGACATGGTAGTCCATACCACTTACATGGGTCCTGAGGATTTCAAGTTTTTAAGACTGCACAGCAAGCACTTTACTGACTGAACCATTTTCCACACCCACCTTCCCCTGGAGCCACCTTTCCAGCCCAACACTGGCACCTCAGATGCCAGAAGATTACTCTGTGTAACCCAAACTCTCCTTCCACCTTTCTGAGGGTTCCAGGGATGGAAGTCAAGTTATCAGGCTGCTTTGGTGAGTGTTTCTGCTGAGCTCTACTGCCACTCCCTGAGCAGCTATGAAGCTCACTTGGCCTATTGTGAACTGTGAGAAGACTCTGTTTCTCCTCTAGCTTCTCTCAGCAAAGATGTAAATTGGGCACAACACAACCCTCATGTAACATTAAAGAACATTAGGCCAATGGATCTCCTGTCTTTTCTGTCACTAGTATATTTATTATTCTGCTGCGCTGTTTCATATTAATGTCTAATAAACATCTTAAGAAATTAGTTTTGCTCTATGAAAAGTCCTTTTCAACTGATCAATCCAAATGAAGGTTTTATCTTCTTTAATTGGTACACTAACAAATACAGAAGATTTTGCAGGGCGGTGGTGGCACACGCCTTTAATCTCAGCACTCGGGGAGGCAGAGGCAGGCAGGTCTCTACGAGTTCAAGGTCAGCCTGAACTACAAAGTGAGTTCAAGGACAGCCAGGGCTATTGCACAGAGAAACCTGCCCGGATAAATAAATAAATAAATAAATATAAGCCAAATAAATAAATAAATAAATAAATAAAGAAAAATAAGCCAAATAAATAAATAAATAAATATTTTACTTTTTGTATATGGTGCATGTACATGTAATTGTATGGGGGGGGCAGAGGCTGACATTAGGTGTCTTACTCAATTGTTTTTCACAAAATTATAGTATTTTATAGATACTATAATTTTGTATCTATCAAAATATTAAAAGGAATTATTTTGTATAAAAGTTACTGTAAACACTACTATAAACTGCCACTGAAACCTCAACTCAGGGTAATAAATGTGAAAATATGTACAATTTATTTATTTATTTTTTGGTTTTTCGAGACAGGGTTTCTCTGTAGCTTTGGTGCCTGTCCTGGAACTAGCTCTTGTAGACCAGGCTGGCCTTGAACTCCCAGAGATCCGCCTGCCTCTGCCTCCCGAGTGGTGGGATTAAAGGCGTGCGCCACCACCGCCAGGCAATATGTACAATTTAAAAATTATTATTGAAATAAGGGAACAGAATTTTCAGAGAAAATTCACAAATACTCAGGAAGATGCATGTTTATAGACCTAATTTAAGAAAAACTAGTATGCCATGGAAATGACACTTTAAAGTTTAAAAACATAAGAAAATAGTTTGTGTTACCTCAATGCATGGCATTCTCCCCGAGAAATTAGCAGATGTATAGCCAAATGTGACATTTGCTATCAGCTTTAGTCCGAGCTGACGTGCATTAAGCATTCGTGACAGGGCTCTGTCTTGCTTGTAAGCCTTCATTGACTGCTTCACCATGAATCTAGTCTTCAAAATTTCTTCAAGCATTCTTGGTAGAACACCCTTTCGTACTGAAGGCTATCATAAAGGAAAAACAAAGGAATATATAAAACTCCTCAGTCATATGTACATGCATATAGATTTTGGTAACTAAAAAGGAAACATTTATAATAATGGCCAACTTTCATAAATTGAAACATGCTACTAACAAAAATAGCCACAGGACTATCAATTGTTATACAAAATGATCAATTTCATTTCTTTTGAAGAGGATTTTTCTTCTAAAACATTCCTGTACTGTTTAAAATTCAGATGCGGTACTTCTATGTGAGCTCTGAGAACTCCAGGAAGCAGGATGTCAACTAGTACATAAATAACTACACAACAAATTCAGAGGAAAATGCTGTTCATACTTTGATTGAGACCCCCATCCTTCTAGAAAGACATATGGGCCTGCATCACTCATAACCAAAGTCAGGTGTTAAAGATCTCACCCTAATGACCCCACACAGTGCTCTGCATGGAACTCCATTTATCTACCTTGGAAGAATGATGAGCTGGTTGACTCTGCTGACATTCAAACCTGCAGTTCCAGGGACTCTAGGTATTTCAAATCTGATGCTTAGACCACTAAGCCATCCCCTCCGGCCTATATTTATTAGCAATCTGGAAGAGGGGATGAATAATGAGGTGATAAAATTTGTTGTTGCCAAAAAAAAAATCATTTGTATTAATCAAGACTAGGGAGGATTTATGAGAACTCTGGTAGGAATGAAAACCACAAAAACAGTTATTAACTGATGATTCATAGCCACGTGCAAAATAACGCATGTCAAACTGAACAATTAAAACTTCAGTTATATGATAATTACATTTTTGAATATTAAAAAAATCTTATTTTTATTAAGTTTTACACACTAGGTCAAAATGTAAATCAGGTTTTAAAAATGCTATTAAAGGGAGCTTAAACAAATAATCTATACGTGTGACAATGAATTATAGTCTAACCTCTAATTCATTTGGTGTACCCTTTTGAAGCAGACTTAATGTTCTCTCTTTGTTCTAGCAATTAAAATTGTAATTATTAATGCAAACTAATAATTATTTTTATATTACACTATTAGTGTGATTATTAGTGAAAACTTTCACACTCACATATTATGTCTTATTATAAACCCTTCCTATTGTCCTCTCTAACACTCTCCTACCACCCCTCTTCCCTTCCCTTTGCCTTCCCTCGTAGAACCTGCTTGCTTTCAGGTCCTCTCCTCCAAGCCTCTGTTTTCCAAATATAAGAGAAAAAGTGTTATTTGTCTTTCTGTGTTTGGATTATTTTACTTAATAAGTTGAGTTCCATCCATTTCTCTGCAAATAATACAATTTTGTTATTCATTATGGCCAAACACTACTCCATTGCGTGTGTACGGCACATTCTTTTGTGTACTCATCTGATGATAAATAGGATGGGCACCCTGGCTGATTCTATGACTTAGCTGCTGTGAGCAGTGCAGCAATAAACAGGGACATATAGGTTAATGTTTTGGTGCTGAGTAGTTTTAGTTTTTAAAGGGGCCATCATACCACTTTCCCCAGGGCTATGTAATTTACTGTCCTCCCAGCTGGGTATAAGAGCTCCTTACTCCTCTCACATTTGTCGGCATCTGATTTTTCCTTAATGAGAGCCACCTAAACTACGGTGAGGTGGACTCTTAGTGCAGTTTGACTTACATTTCCCTGGTGGCCAAAGACTCTCAGACCTTTCACATGGCTGTCAGTCAGCCACTAGAATTTCTTTGAGATCACAGGCTTATTTACTGACTGGATTATGTGATCATCTGGTATTAGATTTCTCGACTCCTTTATATATTTTGGATATTAATTCTTTTGGAGTTCTTCCCACTCCATATTCTTTTTTATCTTTACTCATGATTCTTTAATTTGCTGACAGAAGCTTTTAAGTTTCATATAATCCCATTTGTTAGAGTTTTGAGTCCCACTCAGGAAATTGTTACCAGTATCAAAGTCCAGAAGTGTTTCTGTCATGTTTTTCTGTATCCGTGTTAAAGTTTTAGGCCTTTAATTCATTTTCAGATGATTTTAATTTTAATTTCAGGTGTATTAATTATTTTACGTTAATGAGTATTTTTTCTGCATGTCTATCTGAGTACAATGCTTGTAGCTTGGTACCCAGAGAGCCCCGAGAGGGCATCAGATTCCCTGGAACTGGAGTTACAAGCAGTTGTAAACCACATATGGGTGCTAGGAATCAAAACCATGTCCTCTGGAAGAACAGCCAGTGCTTTTAACTGCTAGGATGTGTCTAGCTAGCCTTTCAGGTGATTTTTATGTAGAATTAAAGGCAGAGAGATCTAGTTTCAGTTTTCCTGACACTTTTTGTTAAAGCTGACTTTTCCCCCATGTATATTTTCGGTATTTTTGCCAAGAATCAGATGGCTTAGATTCACACATTTATATCTAGGTTCCTTATTCTATTCCATTGGTCTATATTCCAGTTATATCTAATATTATTCAATGAAGTTTTTGTTTCTTTGGTTTTGTAGTGTATTTTGAAATTAGGTATTGTGCTGTCTCCCCTCCTCATTATTATTCTTTTTGCTTAGGATTGGCCTTTTCTATTTGGTATCATTTGTATTTCTGTATGACTTTTAGTTCTTTGTCTGTTTGGTTATTTTTTTTCAAGTTTCGTGAAAGTTACTGGTATTTATTAGGGACTGCATCAAACATGTAGTTCAATTTTGATATTATGTCATTTTAACAATATTAATTCTCATACATTGAAGTTTTCCTATCTTCTCATTTCTTCTGTTTTTTTTTTGAGTGTTTTTATAATTTTTCTTTTTTTAGATAGGGTCCTCACAACTTAGCCCTGGCTGGCCTAGAACTCGGTGTGTAAATTTAGCCTGAAATTTACAGAGATCTGCCTGCCTCTGCCTTCTAGGTGCTGGGATTAAGGTGTGGGGCACCATGTCCCACTCACTGTATTATAATTTTTACTGTCAAGGCCAAAGACAGGAAGTCTTTACTTATATTTATTTCCAAGATTCCACTCCACCCCACACTGTGAATATGACTGCTTTCCTGATTTCTTAAAAAGAACCATGATCAAATATGCAGAAATATTATTTGAAAAAGGATTTTTTTAAAACACGGGGAAACAAACAAAAATTCAGCTCCAAAAATTTCTAAGAAAGGAATATACCAGGAACTTATTGGTAAATATTTTAACATCTAAATTGCTAATTAACATTTAGTATTATCTCTTAATTGGTAATAAGTACACCAGAATGAATTGGAGGGTTGGTGGGATCTACATCAAACATTGTTTCATAAGTGTAGTAGACATCAACTCACTGCTAAGGAACTATGAAAGAAGTTGGCTATATAACCTCTGAAATCTCCTATTTTCTTTATTCAGTTAGGAAGCTTTCTTTAGTCTTTCTTGAGGAGAAAGCATACATAGAAGAAAGGAACTTTATTTTTAGTTTGTATGTCTTCTCTAAAAATGCAATCATTAAATTTATTAAAGTATCATTGTGTCTAAGATGGTAATAATTAAATTTAAAATAATGTAGAAAACTTGCAGATGTACACATTAAAGCAATTAAAATTTTTGCAGATAACATCTTTTAACCATCAAATTGCTAGGTATGTCTGCCAGATTATAGCAGGAGGTAGATGCTATAGGTGTACACTTACTTTCTTCAATATTTCATGAATTAAAATATAGCAATTAAAATATTTAAACCCAAATTCAACCAAAGGAAGATGATTTCTTTTCTTCAAAATGATTTCTTAGAAGATTTGTTTTTGACTTTATGAGATAAAAGTCTTCAAGTTGTGTAACCTTGTATGTCAACAATACCTAAACACTATTTGTTCTCTAAAGGTAAGCCATGGTTGATTCCTTTCATTTACAGGAGAGTATTACCTTAACGAAAGCTACTCCATTGGGGGACACTGTGATGTCATGCCTAATTTGGTAAAGTAAATCTGGAGGTACTCTGAGAGAGGTACAGCCAAATTTGAACTCCTCATACCTGTTAAGAAAGAAAATATTGAGCAGAGACCTTCTCAGATGACACAACAGAGCCTATAGACACATCTCTAACTTCATCACAACTCCATATCCAAACATGTAAACATGAGTTCATGTAACTAGTCATATGCTTACTTGGTTCATTAATAAAATTCTTCATATATGCACAACTTACAGAAAAAAGGCATTCCTTAAATAACAGTGCTTTACAAATTAAGAACTGAATATACACTAAAATACAAATTCCAACTCAAAATATAATCATGTTATATCAAACTCCCTAAAGAAAATTTCAAGTATAATAATAAGTAATTCCAAATTTCCTTCTTAATAAAAGACAGGATTAACGACAACAGTTTCTACAAATATTTTCTATGAAAGATACTACCAGATTAGATCACAATACCTGGTCTCAAGTACACAAAATCAATAAGAAGATAAGATTCTGTATTTCTTATAGTCTAGGAAAAATATTCACTCCTTTGATAATTTAAAATGTTATTCTCATTTAATTTACATGAACTAACAAAATCTAAGAGTTAATTCCATCTTTTGAAAAATCACAGCCTTTTTCTAGGAGGAAGTGACAACTGGAATTAAATCATTACTTTCAAAGTATTGCACTGAAGGCTATATTAAAAAAATAATTCTCCTGAATAATCAAACAGAAAGATGCAAGGCTGATCTGTCCCCACTAATGACCCTGTTCATGTGCGTCATCCATTCACAAAACTGAATCAATTATAAGATCATGTCAATTAGGAAGACAACTGCAACATTGTGTCAGCTGTGCTCTACCCAACGCCCTTATTCTTAAGGAAGTGTGAAGAAAGTCTATAATCATAACACATATAAAACACAAGAACATGACTGGAAAAATAAAAACAAAATCTTACTTTCCCAAATTCTCTATGTGGCCAAGGCAAGTGGAAAAACAATAGTTATATGCAATCACAATGGAAGGATATAGTGACTGGAAATCCAAAACAAGAACGGAGTTGCTATAGAAGCGAGACTCGGGTTCCATGATGAGGGGAACACACTGTGGGGCTCTCATCTGGGACCTCTGCTGAACACTAGGGGTCACAGGAATATAGTTCATTGGTTTAGCAAAACGCAACATCATTGATTCCACACGGTACTGCAAGGAGAAAAGAATGTAAATATATGGTTACTTGAATATATGGTAATATTTTAAGGATGGTTTTCCCCTGCAGACTAATCATATGGTTTTCTACACTAAGTATTTTTTAGTCAATTTTCAAGGTATCACTGAAATTGATTTACAGATTCTTTATTTTTATGTTAAAATTATCTATCAGGACTTGGAAGACTATAAACTTAGAAATATAAATATAAATGAGGCAGATTTTCTTTCCTGGCTTCCCCACTGATAAGAGGTATCTCTAATGATACTACAAGATTCAATTATTCAGGTACTGATACTAAATACAAAGTTTGTTTTTCTCTGTGTGGGTTTCTTTTCTTTTCTTTTTTTTTTGGTTTTTCGAGACAGGGTTTCTCCATGGTTTTAGAGCCTGTCCTGGAACTAGCTCTGTAGACCAGGCTGGTCTCGAACTCACAGAGATCCACCTGCCTCTGCCTCCCGAGTGCTGGGATT
>NC_022034.1:25643478-25678199 GCF_000317375.1 Microtus ochrogaster | reverse complement strand
TTAAGAAAAGGCGATACAAACCTTTATTTTAACATTTAAAAGAAAACTACATATTCATTCCAACAGCTTTCCCAGGCCTGGCGGCCCAATAAGTTACACACACACTCAGGCACTTGAAGGCTAAGGACACAGGTGATCACTGGGGAGGTGGCCAGAGTAAGAACTTTCCCACAGTGAGACCCCAACAAGGACACTTTGGGGGTCACAGGCCATGGGAACTGTTGCGGTGGAACCTTCCTCCAGATTACTGAACCAGGAAGAGCAGCATGGTTCTTGCTTTAAAAACCTACTCAGGTCAAGAATAAGCATCTCATTTATGTAGTACTTTAAAGTGTACAAGAAAAATTTCTACCTGTGAACCTCTTGTTAATACATGTAAAAACTGAATGCCAAAAAGTCTGGCCATTTCACTGGTTTTTCCAATTAGGTCCAATTGTTCTAACATCTGGAGATTTCCACGAACACGGCTAACATAATGATCAACCATTTTCCATCTGTCAAAAAAGAACCCATACATGAATACAGATAAAGTGAGGTTACTAAAGGAGAGAGTGCAATATATAAAGTATATTAAGGAGTTAAATGCCGGAGAACTTCAAGGAATAAAACTCAGTAATAGTACGCAAAATTTAAAATAGAACTTATGATAAGGTATCATAAGAATAACAAGTTTCATATTTCACCCTGATTTTGCTAACCCAGGTCCAGTATTCTACTTAACTTGGCAAAAAGTTACCTATTCAGAATAATATCTAATTAGAGGTGGCAAGACATGCATTTAGAGCAGCACTATACCATACCTTAACAAACATAATTTTTAATAAGTAGAATATAAATATTATTGACTGGTTTATGTATGATTCTTTTCTTGAATCAACACTCTATTACTGAACTACAACCTAACTTCTCTGTGAAGCTTTGACATAAGCCTCAGCCTTACTGTAGTTTACTTTACTTCTCTGAGGTTCCTCAAAATGAAATGGAAGATAAGCAGATACCTTGAGAGAGATAGGGTGTGGGAACTGGGTGGCTGGGGAAGTGGGGAGGAGCTGGAAGGATCTGGGGGAGGGGAAAACCATAAACAGAATATATTGTACTAAAAAAAACCTGTTTTCTGTAAAAATTGTTTTCTCAAATACATGAGAGTTGTTTTTTTTAAAGCTGTATCTCTTCCATCTTTACCAGAATTTAACTTTATATTTAATAAGGCAAAATGCACTCATTTTTAAATACTGGTCACCTGCCTTTCTCCTTTTGAAGCCTAAGGCCTGATAATTTAGAAGTGCTTAGGAAACATCTGGAGTGGTATAGGCCATTCCCAAACACAGAAGAGCACCAGGTAGTGGTAAAGGGGCAGGACACTTCCCAGCACAGAACTTAAGCAAAGGAGCTCAGCATCTAAGGAAGAAGCAGGAGAGTCTCTGCCTACCTCTGGACACAGGCAGAAAACCTTTCTGGACCCAGAAACTGGTAGTTATACAAAATCAAGGGTTTTCCCACTATGGTAAGAATAGGAATGCGGAGGAATCTCACCCTAATGCCCCAGAAAAGAACTTCCAAAGACTAAGGCCGAACAGGAGGAATGAGTAATTCCTTCAAATCCACTCTATTTCTTACACAGACTAACAGTGAGCTGAGTGTTGTTTTGTACAACTGTAATCCTAGCATTTGGGAGACTGAGGGGGGAGCATCCAAGTTGGAGGTCTTCTTGGGTTATGTTAGAGTCCAAGGCTACTCTAGGCTATGTACAGATATTGTGTCTTTAAAAAGAAGAAAGAAATCAAATGAATTGGACAAATTAGGAATATCTGAATAACCTTCACAGAAACAATGAAAGGAAGAAGGAAAGGCAATCAAAATCTTTATAGTAGTTAAGAAACAGAAAACAGCATTAGAGTACTACTCAGCAGTAAAAAACAATGACTTCTCAAATTTTGCATGCAAATGGATGGAAATAGAAAATACTATCCTGAGTGAGGTAACCCAGACCCAAAAAGATGAACATGGGATGTACTCACTCATAGTTGGTTTCTAGCCACAAATAAAGGTCAGTGAGTCTTTATTTTGATATCCTAAAGAAGCTAAATAAGAAGGTGAACCCAAAGAAAAACATATAGCTATCCTCCTGGGTAGGGGAAGTAGACAAGATTGCCAGGCAAAAAATCGGGATCTTAAGGGTGGGGTGGGAGGGGGGTAAGGGGAGATGGGGAGAAAAGTGAGAAGGGTTGGATGGGGAGAACTTGGGGCAACGGGATGATTGGGATACAGGAAGGTAGGATAGGGGAGCAGGGAAGCACATATCTTAATTAAGGGAGCCATCGTAGGGTTGGGAAGAGACTTGGACCTAGAGGGGCTTCCAGGTGCCTAAGGAGAGGTCCCCAGTTACTTCCTGGGGCAGCTGAAGATAGGGAACCTGAAATGATCCTATCCTATAGTCTTACTGATGAATATTTTGCATATCACCATAGAACCTTCATCTGGCGATGGACCCACACTGGAACACTGGACTGAGCTCCCAAAGTCCCAATGAGGAACAGAAGGAGGGAGAAGATGAGCAAGGAAGTCAGGACCAAGAGGGGTGCAACCACCCACGGAGACAGTGGGACTGATCTATTGGGAGCTCACCAATGCCAGCTGAATTGTGACTCGAAAAGCAGGGGATAAACCCGGACTCTCTGAATATGACGGACAATGAGGGCTGCTGAGAAGCCAAGGACAATGGCACTGGGTTTTGATCCTACTTCTAGCTCTGGCTTTGTGGGGGCCTAGCCAGTTTGGATGTTCACCTTCCTAGACCAGGATGGAGGGGGGAGGACTTCGGACTTTCCACAGGGCAGGGAACCCTGACTGCTCTTCAGACGGGGGGGGGGGGGGGAGGGGGGGGGGGGGAGGTTAGGAGGGGGGGAAGTTAGGGGGGGGAGAGTGGGAGGAGTGGGAGGCTGGGAGGAGGCGGAAAATTTTTTTTTCTTTCTTAATAAAAAAAAATTAAGAATTAAAAAAAAAAAAAAGAAACAGAAAACAAAGCAAAACTCAATCATAGAACGAGACAGTAAAATATCAGTCAGAAATATTTTCTTTTCTCCTTTTTGTAGGTAAGTGCTGGGACAATTTATTTCCAGCAAACTTGCAGTAGATGAACTACCAAAGGAAACAGACAATGGCAGCAGACACTAACCAACCATGTGGCCTAGAAATCCGTCAACTACTGAAATGAAAATTTAAGTTCACATAGACTTGCATACACAGTTATTACATGATATTACATGATAGCTTTATTCATAGTAGCTACAGTCCACATTGGTGTCTATTAAGAGTTAAATAAACAAATAAACTGTTAGGCATTTCACATAGGTATTACTGAATATTAAGAATGAATAACATGTAACATATTAAATCTCACAACAGTTACAACTTAAAAAGTATAGTTCAGTTTCTTCAAGGAAGTTCGACAAAAGCAAAAGATTACTAACATTTCCATTTCTATGATGTTCTACCTGTGGCAAAAACAATCAGCTAATAGAAATCTAATTAGTATTTAATATAAATCTAATTAGTATTATTGTGGATAGTTAGGGTCTGGGTAGACTGACTATAAATCTGTTTAAGTATTTCCTTGTAGATAGTTATCCTTCTTATCTGGGTACTACAGAGTGAGTGTATATATTCCTCAGAGTCCTAGAACAACACACTTTAGAAGTCTGCATTTTATTGTATATTAATATAAAGCTCAATAATAGTGACTCAATTCTATTTTTAAAATTAATATTTTATGTGTAGGAGTGCTTTGCTGGCATGTGTGACAGTGCACCGTATGTGTGCCTGGTGGCTGCAGATGCCAGAAGGCACTGGACTCCCTAGAACTGGAGTTACAGACAGTTGTGAGATGCCACGTGAGTGCTGGGAATCAAACCTGGCTTTGGAAGAGCAGCCAGTGCTTAAAACTGCAGAGATGTCTCTCCAGCCCCTAAAACTGATTTAAAATAAATAAAAAGATACAGTCGCCTTTTGGGTGTGGTAAACATTACCTGTAGAGATCTGTCTTGTTATCAAACCAGTCTGACAAGACGCGGAAGGTAAAAAGGGGAAAACGCTGATGGAGAACGTGAAAGCTCACATTTTCAAAAGTGTAGTTAGTCAGAGCAACCTTAAAAAAAAAGTGTAAGGCATAATTATATTTATGTAGATCATTTGTTTTTTTTCTAAGTCAATCCCAGGTCATTAGGTTTTAAAAAGTCTTAATATCACTTAGAATTTTTCATAGATGACATGAAAGCCATTTGTAAAGATTATCTGTTACAAGCAATCTATACATAATTAATTCAAAATATGTATAGCTTACTGGGTATAAAATTTTTCCACATTAACAATCCAGAAGTATAAAAGTGATCCAAACTGGTCTATTTTACTTAAAACTTGTCACCTCCGAAGCAATGGCATACTTCAGGACTCACATTCTCTTTCTGTCTCTCTTGCTGACTGACAAAGGTAAAAAGGCAATGGGATAAGGTAAAGACCCAACAAGTATAAACAAGGAAGGACTGCAAAGGCATGACAACAGCAGATGAGGTTCGCCTGAGAGCAGCAGGTACAGCATGGACTACAGGTCAAGTTAGTGATCTGGAGAATAGATCTAAATGGCTTTCTTTGAATGCGGACAATGAGGGAAGCGATCATACCGGAGGGACCATATGGAGAAATTAGGACCAGAGACTAGAGAGCTACCATACAGGAAAATTAGGTTTGTAAAGGAAGTTGAAAAATCTAAATGGTCAAATCTAACATAACACTCTGTTCTCTGTACTGCCAAACGACTTGATAGAATCTGAAAGCCTAGATGGAATCGATGATTTAGAAGGTCTGTAAATGGTTTCAGTTTTCAGAGTAAGAGTCATATATTCCTTTAAGTAGTTAATATACATCTAATAAAAATTATTTAAGAGGCAGTGGGTTTATCATTAAGGACTCGAAGTTCCCCAGTGGGAACAGCAGAAATTTTATGTGAGGAATCACACAAGCTACAAATTGCCAAGCACCATGAGAGAAACAAATAAAAGACACAAAGATTACACTGTTTTTTTGTTTGTTTTTTTTTTAAATTTTCAAGACAGGGTTTCTCCGTAGCTTTTGGTTCCTGTCCTGGAACTAGCTCTTGTAGACCAGGCTGGCCTCGAACTCAGAGATCCGCCTGCCTCTGCCTCCCGAGTGCTGGGATTAAAGGCGTGCGCCACCACTGCCCGGCAAGACGCAAAGATTAAAAAGGAGCTTTTGTAACTATTCCAATTCAGAAAACATAATCTGAATGTCTCTAGTATGAAGCAAATACTCAAGGCTAGCTCAGGTCAAAGGCTTGAGAGACGTATTATAACTATCACTCAGGATAAAAAGCGATGGGCTGGGGAGATGGTTCACTTGGTCAAGTGCTTCATGGGAATCTTAATTCAATTCCCCAAACCCATGTAAAACGGTCACTTGTGTTAGCACAGTTTGAAATCTGAGTACTGGGGCAGTGGTACACTCCAGATTTATGAGAGACCCTGTTTCAAAATACAAGGTGGATGGCTCCTCAGAAATGATACCCAAGGTTTACCTCTGGCTTCCACCAACATATGTATACCCAAATCCTTACACACCACATAAATAAAATTACACACAAAATAAAATTATCCTTAAGCAGATTCATATAATGCACAGTTTCAAGTTAGATTAAATGTGAGTACAACTTCAGACACAGGGCACAAAGAAGAACGAGGCTACATAATTTTTATAAAGAACCCATTGCTTTTTCCAGTATGATTTGCATGTGACAATGTTCCAGCATGCTTGGAAAGTCAGTGTTTAACATAAGTCCCGGATAGCTACACAATCACTGAACAACAAGGGAAAGATAGAAAGCGTATAATGAAAAAATAGTTTCAAATAGCAGACAACATTGGAGAATGAATTTTCATCTAATCGCTTTAGCTGTTATTTATTATTCAAAGTCCAAAATCTAAAAACCTATAGTATGAATCTTTATATTTCACATAGAAAAAACAAACAACTTCAAAGATGCAAATATCATCTAGTAAGCTCTACAAGCTTACTTTTATTGTGTGTGAAATAACTATTTCTACAAAGGATTGCAAATTAACGGAGAGCTTGGTGAAATTATTTAACCCAAAAGCCTATCCAACGGGATGCCACTATTAGCTATTTCCAAATAGTTTCTCTCCAGTTTGGCTCGGTATTTAAATGTATTTATTATGAGTTTCCTTCCTAAGTCTAGACTAGATTTTCTTAAAATGATGAAATTATACAATATTAAACACAAATACCACAATATTTTATTACAGTTATAGACTTTACTTTCAAGGGTCGAGGCTAGCCATGAATTCCTGATGTATGTACAATGATTCTGATTTTCCTAGTTGTTAAGTTAGACAGAAATAGAAAAACAATGAAGGTGTAATTTTATTTTGTCATTTTATAAAGTATTTTGCAACTTTAATTACATACAACAATAATAGGTCACAAATCATAGAGAATTTTTACTAATACTCTATAATGAGTAAACTGTTATACTGATCTAATCTTATTTCCAAATTTTAAATAAAATACCTCACCTCGTTTCTCATGATTCTCCAAAGGTTTAGCGTAATTCTGCCAACAATGTTGATCTCACTCATTGTATCTGATCCATAGTCATCTCTTTCCGCTGCAAATCTGTTTTCAGTCTTGTCATCTATAAAAAAGAATGCATATTGTATCAAGAGAAGCAGAAAATAAGCTTTCAGGTAAATTATGCCAAAGAAAATGAAAGTAACAAAAGTAAGAATTAAGACTAAAGGTAAAATTTGATTCAGTCTATTTAATATTAGAACAATGGAATACTTATTATTTTAACAAAAACAATTTTTTAAATCACATAGGAAGTTTGTAAAATAAATATAAAGACACAAGCATTCTCTTCGTCTTTCTATATAGTATATACACTTGTCCCTTGGTATCTATAGAGAATGGTTCCTGGATATCTTGTAGGTAGTAAAACATGTAAAACACTTCTTAAATAAATGGCTCAGTATTTGTGTAAGATCTATGCATAGCTACATCCACACACATCACCATATTGTTTAGAATACCAAGTACAATGTAAATAGTTGTTTAGTGCGCATGCATTTTTGATCCAGCTGTCTGTGGCTGTGGTATCCCAGGATATTAAGAGACAACTATGTATATTTATTTTTATCTACACAAAATCCAAAACTGTTTTAATTTGAATATTTCTCAATGAAAACACTTCAGTGATGTTTGAAAATGTACTTTGAGTGTAATTCCTATTAATAAAAAAGTAAGGTATCTTCAAAATCTTACTCTTACTTTTTAATTTTTAAGTACATAATTTTGCATATAAAAGTTTCATCATAGTAATTAAAATTTTACTGCCTTATTTTAAGGTTGAGAAAAATGTTACTTTCTTATTTTTGTCAATTTTAACAATATACTGATAGTTTTTTCCTGTACCCTCAAGTATTACATAGTTGAAAATATTCTATTATTTGAACTACAAAATAAGTAGTTAAAAATTCCAGTGGTACAATTCTTGTTTTTAATTAACACTGATGAAGTTGTAATTTTTGAACTGTGAATGCTTCATTAGATCATATAGACTGATCATTTCTTTTTCACCCTCTTACATTTTTTTCCCTTACTTGACTTAACTGCACTTTTAAGATGTTCAGAGGGAACTAAGGGACCTGGTTTCTGCATCTCAAGTGTGGGCTTAGTGTTCTGAAGCAGCACAAGCAGCACAGGACGTAAGGGAAATGACGGCGAATGAGGTATAACTGAAGTACAAGACAATGGGTGAACTCCAGCCATAACCAAGTCAGGTTCTATTGGTGAAGAATTGAAAATCCAAACTGAAACTAAAAATCAGTGTTTTGATTTTTGATAAATCATAAAGTCTTTCAAGTGTTCATGGGTGCTGGTGTCTATATAATTCTCAAATTTTAATCTGAACTGAAAGGCTATAGCCAATGCTCAATAAATGCAACAATTTTATTCCATTTATTTGTTTGCAACAACTTTTATTCCATCCAGCAAAGCCAAACAACACTGGTAATGCAGAAAACCTAACACTATAAACCAAACTCGCTGAAATTTGCTGTTTTATGTCCTCCTCCCCAAGAAGTTCCTCGGGCACCATAACCTCTAGCTCCCGTAACATCCTCCACTAAGTGAAGTGCCAGTCAAGATGTGCCAGGACTGTGTAAATTTAAACAATAGCCATCTTTTAATTTAGCAATTTGTGCTGTTACTTTTGGTTAACACATAATGCTACAACACTTTTGTTTGTTTCTGGTTTTTTTCCCTTTAGCATAAAAAATGTCCATTGCTTCTAAGTTTGTAATCCCTGTTCACAGTGGTAGAAGCAGTAATACCACAAGTTCAAGGTCAACCTAAGTTATAGTAAGACCCTATGTTAAAACAAAACAAAAACAACAAAAATTCCATTGATAAACCAGTTGTTTTTTGGGGGAAAATAAGATAGTTTGTATTGGCAGTGTGTGTGCCTGCACATGTGCACAGGGACCAGAAGCTGACACTGGGTGTCTTCCTCAATTGCTTCTCCACCTCATTTATTGAGACATTCCCACCACTGAACCTAGTACTGATTCATTTATCGAGGCTAGCTTGCTGGTAACTCCTGTAATACTCCTGCTTCACCTCCCAGGGCTGGGATAAAAGGTGCCTACCACCATAGCTAGTTTTACTGAGCACTGAGGATGCAGCTGAGGTCCTCATAAAAGCACCACGTTGACTACGCCCTCTTCCCAGCCCCAAATGGCAGTTATTAATATACATAATTCTCTCAAAGTTTGAGAAACTCAGGACAAATCTCTTAAACTATGAGAGTTCCTTAGAGCAAAGAGAACTGAGTCACTTCATGGGTGATAATTAAAAAATTAAAATAACAATAAATTTAGTTAACACAGCTGACTAGAGGTTATAAAATATTTAAAAATGTGTATTGTATCTTATACATCTATCGTGTTCTAGGAACGTTACCAACACTGCTTCCTTTACTAGCACCTTCACTATAAATTTCATTTTGTACCATGTGAATTCTGCTTAGAAACATTACATCTTGTCCCAGGTCATATGGTAAAAAAACAAGTAGTATCTGACTTGAAATTTTTGCTTCTTCCTGGATTTTTTTGTAATATCATTGTAGCCTATGCCCTTACCTGTAATATTCAGGGCTTAATATTTCAGCATATAGTAGATATTCACTAAAGGAAGTGCATATGGGCTCAAAACATTTTAAAAGTATCTTTACAATGCCAAGACTGCCATGAGCATATTACTGTATGTCGTTTCTCTGATTAGATTGTGTAAAATGGAAATATACCATCTTTACATCTACATGAACTCTTTACATTACTCAATTCCTAAAAATGTATCCACTGAAGATAGTGGATAAGCACTGGGAAATAATTACCATTGAAATGAGCAAAAGAATATTCAGGTTGTACGTTAATGACAAAGCTTCCGTTTCTAGAAACAAACATTCTCTTCAAAGACAATTAGTTGGACTATTCTTTGCTCAGATTAGGATCGTGAAATCAGTCTGTGATCCTGAGGAAAATATGAACTTTATGCATATCCACGTAATGAAACTGTAGGGTGTTAGTGTGGAGAACTGTAGGGAAAGTTGTAGCTCATACAGCGGGATAGTGAGAGTGGCATTTTGTGGTCAGAGATTTTTCTGAGTGTGAGGCTTAAGACACTGAACTGAGAATGAACATTTGCTCACCCACTGAATGACAAGCAAGGTGTCATTCCTGGACAGAAGCAACAGTGAAAAACAATTTCATAATGACTTTATCTTACAATCTTATTTTTAATAAAATTCCTGTTTTTGAAAACTCCATACATGAAAAAAAAACCAAGTAGTATTCTATACAAGGATCACTTCACCTTGAAGGCCATGGACCCACACAACTCTCATTTCTTTCTTTATGCTAAAAAGATAATATTCAAAAATTTCATTTTACTAAGTCAGCACAACACTTATACAGTGTTTACTGTCTTCAGGCTCCATTACAACCACCTTGAAAGTCCTTTAAGAACCTCCACTCTGGGGCTGGAGAGATGGCTCAGTGGTTAAGAGCATTGCTTGCTCTTTCAAAGGTCCTGAGTTCAATTCCCAGCAACCACATGGTAGCTTACAACCATCTGTAATGAGGTCTGGTGCCTTCTTCTGGCCTGCAGGCATGCATGCAGACAGAATATTGTATACATAATAAATGAATAAATATTTAAAAAAAAAAGAACCTCCACTCTCCAGAGAAGTAAATCAAGTATTGGATCTATTCTGTAATTTGCTTGACATTATATGGGTGCACAGGCAGAGTTTGAACCTGGGGAGTCTTTGCTCCAGAACCTGTGCACTGGACTACTACTGTGTTACTTAACAAACCACACACCCTTTGTGTTTACTCTGTTGCTTAATTGTAAATGGGAGACTGCAACATGGCGTGGCTCACGACACTTAATAAAGTTTTAGCAGTGATTCTGAGAAAGGATGTGAGCTCTCCTTCCCTCCCTTCCTCCTTCTCCTTTCCATTTCTTTCCTTCCTCCATACTTCCCTCCTTTCCTGTGGTGCTGGGGATCAAACTCAAAACCTTTAGACACTCTACTGCTGAGCTACACACCTAATGTAGGACATTAACTTCATCATTCTTTTGATCCTTATCTCTTACAATCAACTAAATGTAATTAACAATGTATCTGAGGGCTGCCTCTCCTGAACACTTAGAAAACTGTCCCATAAAGCTGTGGGAACCAAAACAAACTAAAAAAAAATGTAGTTATATAGGCAACTAATGACTGCTGAATTAGTCTCTTCCAGGGACGAGCACCCTAATTAGTATCCAATACTAAGGAGTCAGCCTTGAAATCATGTACATATAAAGGAACATTAAATTAATGCAGTAGGTTGTATTCATATATTGCTGTGTTTATATATTACATAATAATGTATATAATAATTATAGTCATCATCATCATCAAAGGAAAAGAGGCCACCTATTTGAGGAGATGTGGGGTGAAGGTGTTAGAGAAAGGGGACAAAAAGGAACTAGAGTGAAGAAAGAGAAGGGGGAATAATGTGATTAGACTTTAATTAAAATTAAAAATTAAAATTAAAAGAACATTAAAAAGAAAAAACTAAAAATAAAAAATAAAATGACTATGGATAATAAGATATTTTTAGTTATAGAAAAAAATGTTTTACAGCTGGGCATTGTGGTGCACGCCTTTAATCCCAGCACTCTGGAGGCAGAGGCAGGCAGATCTCTTGTGAGTTCAAGGCCAGTCTGTTCTATAGATTATATTCCAGAACAACCAAGGTTAAACAGAGAGGCTCTGTCTCAAAAAGAAAAAAAAAGAAAGAAAAGAAACAATAACAAAAGACTTACAAATTACAAATAATTTTATTATAAAAATTATTACTCCCTCTCTCTAAACAGCACCAAAACTTTAGTGAATTACAATCAAAATTCATACTACTTTTTAGACTTATACTCTAATAAAAATCAAAAGCCAATTACTTAACTACTAATCTTAACTATTACTGCTCTTTGGCCCTTCCTCTCCTACCAATTTAATGGGCAAAACAATAAAAACAGAAAAAACAATAACATTACAGTTTATGAAGCTGAGGAAATATGAAGCAGCTTCACAACAACTGTGAAGACTATGGGAAACATAGTATAATATAGGAAAACAGTTCTAGGATACTGGATGAAGAAAGCACATTAAAGATGAAACAGACAGTATAATGCTATAAAAAGATTTATATATGAACACATAATTAAAAGTAGGAAAATCCCCAACACATAAAACAGCATATATAACAGTGTGAAGGTAGACTTTTCCAATCTGTTTTGTATGAAGTTATATCTAGAACTTACCACAATTTAGTATAAAAATGGAGCTAGAATAACAGTACTTCCTTTAACATTTTCTCATTTACAATTTCTCTGTAGTTGTAACAAAACATTTGCAACTCTACGTACCCGGCACTCGAGAGATCATCTGACATAAGTCGACACTTAGAGCAGCAGCCCTCTGTAAGAGGTAGCCCCAGGAATGCATCTGAATCTCATATCCTAGGAGAATATCAGGGTCATACCTAAAGAAGGAGGTGGGTCAAAGTGCATACATTACAACATTTGGACCTTTGCCCAGAAGAAGCAATTTTTTCATGATGTAAGGAACAAAAATCAACATATATATTCCAATATGGAATATATATGTACAAGGGGAAGGATGTGTAGTGGTACCTGTAGAACAACTCCTACAGAATGACTTAGAATAAGTGACTATAGGAGTTATTTTATTTTCTAAAATGAGTTTAATCTTACTAAGACTGCACTTGTTCTGTATTTCTTGGGAAAGGGGCTGTGGGAAAAATTGTAATTTTAAATTAAAATGATTTTGTTTAAAATAACTTTATAAACTCTCATAAAATTTTACTTTCAACAAAAATACATTATTAAAATAAAAAAGAATTAAAAAACAAGTCAAAATACTACTGAAATGGTAGTTAGTTCCCAAGGTAGAAACTTATTTAAGTGAATAATACAACTGAACTTTTGTACAAATTCCTATTACTTCAGAACCATAGCAAAACCATCTTAAAATACAACTAAGAGGCTAGAAGCAAGTATTTTTCTTTATTCCCTTAATTGTAAGAAACAGAAGATTGCTTTTCCTGTTCTTATTTGATGGGCACAGGAATGATGATAGGAGACTGAAAGTGGGAGCCTCTCTAAGGATAATTATATACTTCCAAGGGTCCTGGAAATGATTCTTGTCCTCTTTTATATCTTATGTCATCTGCAGGAAATGACTGAAGAAGAAAGACCAGGGGGAAAAAAAATCAGAAAATACAAGATAATACCTCTTTATTATATTTGTAATTTCTTGAAAAAGCGCCTTCTCATCAGCAGCATAGGTAACTTCTAATCCTGTAATTCCAGATCTGATAAGTAGTGGGGTCTGATATCTGATATCTAAGGAATAAAATATTATATATAACATTACTTCATGTACTATTAAAGTAACATTAATCTTTACTTTTAAGTAAAAGAATATGAAAACTGAACCCTACAAGTAAAACTATAGTTCAACTACTTGAAGATTTTCTTTAATGGTTTTTCTAATGTAACATGTAACTTAAATTCAAGTTTCATATTTTCAGTTATTCTACTAAAGTCTTCATTTATAAAATTACTTGCAAAGACAATTACTTTGTTTCTATGCTTAATTTTCCTAATGGGAATACCTTTGCTTAATAGAAAATATTTTAATCACTAGTATGCTAGATAATGGGTAACAACTCTTCAAGAAAAAAAAAATTTGAATGTGTCTTTGCTTGCCTATTTCCATATGTAAAGTCATCCCACCACGGTTAATTTCAAACGACCAACACTGGCTATCATGAAGAATTCATAAAAATTCAATGACTATCTTGTTAGCCGATGTTAGGCAATTAAACATCAGATTCTTAATGGCTTTCTTTTATACTCAATCTTCCTCAGTGTACTCAAATAATTTATAAGGGTTACCTTTACAACTTCGGAGAAATACCTGCATTTCCTTAAATGCTTATATGGTATATGAACAACCTCTGAACCAAACATATCTTTATTTAGGAAGATACATGAACAGTTAGAAAATATATCTTACAAACTATGAGAATAATTAACAATGTCTAAAGCAAACAGTTTGTATTAGTAGCAAACTGGAAAACAATGAAGTTTGTTTACCCAAGCTAATTATATATGATTATTTGGATTTGTTGTGAATAATTAGTAGTGTACAAACTATGTGTTAATTAGAAATTTTACTAAGATCTTTGTGTCACCGAGGGCAGAGTCTGGAGGCCTCACACTCTGATCCGTGTTCTATCCATCTCTATTCTACTTGTGGTTGTAATAATCAAAGGAAGAATCATCAGTCTAGGAAAAAGGGTTTTGTTTATTTGTTTGTTTGCTTTTTTGAGTTTTGTTTTTTGAGACAGGGTTTCTCTGTGTAGCTTTGTAGTCTGTCCTTGAACTCCCCCTGTAGACCAGGCTTGCCTCCAACTGAGAAATGCCTGACTCTGCCTCCCGAGTAATGGGATTAAAGGTGTGTGCCACACTGCCCGGCTAGGAAAAAGTTATGTACAGCTTCATACTCCAACCTCGGTCAACATTAGAGAGGAGTCTTCCTGATTGCTGTGGTTCTTCAAGAAGAAATTTTGTTTTTGTTTTTGTTTTTTTTTTTTGATTTTCGAGACAGGGTTTCTCCCTAGCTTTTGGTTCCTGTCCTGGAACTAGCTCTTGTAGACCAGGCTGGCCTCGAACTCACAGAGATCCGCCTGCCTCTGCCTCCCGAGTGCTGGGATTAAAGGCGTGCGCCACCATCGCCCGGCTAAGAAGAAATTTTGTTAAGAATGACTGGTGGCACACACCTTTAATCCCAGCACTCAGGAGGCAGAGGCAGGCAGATCTCTGTGAGTTCGGGCCAGCCTGGTCTACAAGAGCTAGTTCGAGGACAGGCTCCAAAAGCTACAGAGAAAACCTGTCCTGAAAAACCAAAACAAACAAACAAACAAATAAATAAAAAAGAGTGGCTGGCACATGCCTGTGATTCTAGCACTTAGGAAGTAGAGGCTGGAACATCAAAGCTCAAAGTCAACCTCAACTACACAGCTAGTAACAAGCCAATCTGAGCTATGTAAGATCCTGTCCAATCCCCACCACCTACACACACACACAAACACACACACACACACACACACACACACACACACTCACTAGGCAAGCACATCCTTACTAAAAATAAACAATACCTTGATGGGTGACTGTCTTGTCTTTATCAATCACTATCACACCTGTGAGTTCTGTTTTCTCTGTGTCTGGGAGAGGAGTGTCAGATGAGATGCAGTAGAACAGAGCACAGATTGGGTCAAACTCAGGATCTGGTTGTAAGTCTCTTCTAGTTCGAGCATGCAACTCCACACTGATTAAGGTAAGATTCTGTATCTACAAAAGGAAATGAAAAATTACACTTAAAGTGTTTCATGGCATGCATGTTCAAAGAAGTCCTTTTTACTAAGACTTTGAGAAGACAAGTAAGTAGAAATATAGATATGCACATAAAAGACAAAGTCGCAACCAGGCGGTGGGGGCACCCACCTTTAATCATAGCACTTGGCAGACAGAGGAGGGAGGATCTCTGAGTTTGAGGCCAACCTGGTCTACAGAGCAAGTTCCAGAACAGCCAGGACTACACGGAGATATTCTGTTTTCAAAAATTAAACAAAATAGCCGGGCGGTGGTGGCGCACGCTTTTAATCCCAGCACTCGGGAGGCAGAGGCAGGTGGATCTCTGTGAGTTCGAGACCAGCCTGGTCTACAAGAGCTAGTTCCAGGACAGGCTCCAAAACCACAGAGAAACCCTTTCTCGAAAAACAAAAAAAAAAAAAAAAAAAAAAAACCAAAAAAAACAAAATAAAGGCAAAGTCACAATTTAATAGTTCATAAATTTATGAAACTTAAGACTTTTGCTTCCAAAATTAGATTAACTCGTGTTCTTATTTCAGGAAAAGCTTCAGCTGCTACTTCTCAATGGCCATACTTCAAAAGTATTGCTTAGAATACATGCAGTGCTTCTTAATTTCTGTTTGAGAAAAGAATTAGTTCAGCAGCTTATCCACATTCAAACCAGTGTGTCACTTCACAGGTCACTGCATTAGAATACTATCATTAGTTTAAACTGAAAACAGAAATCATCTTTTAGTTTAAAGTTCAGATTTACTAACCTGCTACTATTTAAGGATTGTTTAAATTTAGATATTTTTGCACATATGCATTAATTTTTCAAGTTTTAGTTTTACCTTTAAAAAATTAAAAGAACTTTTATGGAATCAACCACACAAGCTGGTATGGGACAATTCTGTATTCTGTCAATTATGTTTTAAATAAACATTGATTGGCCAGTAGCCAGGCAGGAAATATAGGTGGGACAACCAGACAGGAAGTAGAGGCGGGCCAATGAGAACAGGAAAATTCTGGGAAGAAGGAAGCTCTCTCCTCAGTCCTGCCCAGAAACGGAAAAATAAAGATGTGACCTGCCCTGCTGAAAAAGGTACCAAGCCATGTGGCTAACACAGATAAGAATAATGGGTTAATATAAGTTATAAGAGTTAATAAGAAGCCTGAGCTAATGGGCCAATCACTTTATAACTAATTCAGACTCTCTGTGTGATTTCTTTGGAACCTAAACAGCTGTGGGAACTGGGCAGGACAAAAACCCCAACAAGCAGGTATTCCTGTTAAAATAAGCCTTTTCATTTGACCAATGTTCATACTCTTACTAACATGCAACACACATTAAACATACTCACTATACTTTGTTAATAAAAACCTCTCAATTGTAATTTTTATGTTTTTTTTTTTTTAAATTGAGACAGAGATAGGCCCAGTAGAGTACACATGTAATCCTAATCACTCAGGAGGCTGTAATAGAAGATGGCTTCAGCCCACAAACTCAAATCTAGCCTGGGAAAAAGAGATATTTTGCCTCAAAAAAAAAAGTAAAAATAAAAATAAAGTAAATCAACATAATAGTACAGGAAACAAAATTTGGCCTGGATTCATAATTACATGCTATACACTACCATATATCATATACATACAGCTGGCACTGGAAAATAAGACTATTCATAGTGTCTTCATAATTATTCAGATCACATAAATTAGCAACAGATTTGTAGTTATAATCCATGCAAGCCAATGAAGAATGTAAGTGCCATGACTTTCATTAGTAACAGTAATAGAATCTGGCAAATTCTATTTTTGGCACAAAATCTTTTTGGAGGACAATTTAGAAATATCTATCAAAACTTAAAATTTAAAATGCACATATCTTTAGCCAAGCAATTCTATTCCTGAGAAATTATGTTATAAACTCATTCATTAAATCAAAATATAAGTAGAAGGAAGTTCACTTGAGACTTTAAGAGCAAAAGGATAAGAAAAAAACCTCAATGTTTAGATGGGAGATTAGTAACCAGCTAAGTGCCATAAAGGTCATGTAATGACTGAATAGTCAGTAACTTTTAACATTTGTCAAAATAAAGAGCCTGATATCTATGTTTTAATACAGAAACATCAGTATAATATATTGTAGTGAAATTTCATTTGTATTTTAATAAATAAAGCTTGCCTGACGATCAGAACGCGAAACAGCCACACTAGTCAGCCATACAGGCCAGGTGGCGGTGGCACACACCTTTAATCCCAGCAGCCACACTAGTTAGCCATGGAGGCCAGATGGTGGTGGTACACACCGCAGGATGAGACAGGAATTGCTGTCAGTCTGAAGATTTCATAGAGGTAAGACTGCGCTAGTGGCTTGGCTGCTTTGCTTTTCTGATCTTCAGGTTGAACCCCAATATCTGTTTCTGGGTTTTATTATTCGTGCTACAATATATTGATAAATGGAACCACGGAATGTAGTATGCCTCTATATATGTAAAAACGCAAGCATGTGCACAGAAAATTTCTAGAGGCATGAGAATGTATAAGTACATAGGACTTTTGCAAAAGGAAACTGCTGATCTGGGGTAGGAGGGAGGCTTATTTTACCTTGTCTATCTTTTTGTCCTGATTAACATTTAACATATACATGTGGTATATGTATTTGCTAATATGGTTACTATTATATTCTTTTAAATATGCAAAACATTAATTATGTGTGTAGGAAGTCGATGCTGGGTATCCTTCTCTGTTGCATTCCATCTTCTTTTTCTGAGACAGCCTCTCCTGCTAATTTTGAGCTAACTTGTTTTCTAGCTGGCTGGCCAGAGAGCCCCAGGGATTCTCCTCTCCTGACCCCACCCCCAGTCTGGGACACTACACCACACACACTGCCACACCTGGCTTTATATGTGGGTGCTGGGCATCTGGATCAGCGAGCATTTAAGGACTGAGCCATCTTCCAAGCATTCCCATGCCCCAGAAATTTTTACTTGGAAATGTATACCATTCAAGATTTTATTGTTTATAATTAGCACATAATAACCTACCAAACACAAAAACTTTAAAGTGGAAAACCTTTCTCCTAAAGCCATGAAGACAAAACAACCAACTGAATTAGAAGAACGAACATGTATAATGGGTACAGAAAAGACTCGCGAGGACAATTTTAGGTCAGAAGACCCTTACAGAGTAATTTCCTTTTTAGAAATTTCACATTTACACTTAGCCTTTCTATCTGAGAGTTAAAATGCACTGCTGCTCTTAAGAGTTCCCAAGGGTGTGGTTTAAAGCGGAGTAAAGAGTGAGCTAGAAGGGTGAGAGAGAGGAAGGTGAGAAGTGGAACAGGAGTCCTTGTGTTCTGTACTGAGTAAAGCAGAAAGAAGATAAGGGAATACAATGGGCGAAGCTCCCTAGAGCAAGCATTCTTTATAGAGTTCATCTGCTGTTCTGACCACTGCACAGGTATTAAAATTCTGACCTGAGAGGAGAAAGGTCTATTAACAATCAACTCAACATCATAGACTGATTTTAACTTCAAGATGTTACATACATATAAATAAAATTAGGTTGTTCAAATAAAAAGAGAATAACCAAAGGTAATCAGTTTTTCTGGAGTCTAAAAGGATGACTCAGTAACTAAGAGAGCTTGCTGCACAATGATGAGGACCAGATTCAGACCCAGCAAACACAAAACATCTCAGGCATCTTGCAAACACCAGTAACTTCAGCTTCATTTGATATGATGTCCTTTTTCTGGCCTCCGTGGGCATCTCCACACAAACGTGTGCGCGTGCACACACACCCCAGTATACATGTATGTATGTATGTGTGTGTGTATATGTGTGTGTGTACATGCATTTTTAAAAAACAAGTCTTCTGCTAAGTACTATCAATTTTGCTTTTATATTTTTCTTATTTTTATTTACTAAATAAAAATACTTATTTGTGTGTGTGTGCATACATATGCCCTATATGTGTGTGGAGATAAGAGGACAACTTCTGGGAGTTGGTTTTCTCCTCCTACCATGTAAGTTCTAAGGATTGAACTCAGATTGTCAGGGATGGTGGCAAGTGCCTTTACTAGGTAAACCATATTGCCAACCCAATAATTATAGTTTTAAAAAACAATTCCTTTAATTTTTAACTGTGGGCATGCATTTGCTATGTATTCCTAAATTTATCTCTTGCGATTTGGGCTCTTGGTGCCTGGCAAGGTGGGATCTTGCTCCCTCTATTGGCCTTCTTGGGCACCAGACATACACAGTGCACTTAGATAACATGTAGAAAAATTGCTCATGAAATAAAAATATAAATATATAAATGTTTATTATATATATATAAAACAACAAAATACGAACAAACACTGATTTCAATCTTGCTATCACTTTAACAAATGCTTTGAGTTTCTGGTCCATTAATTTACATTTACATTTTTTTGTTGTTTTTGCTTTTTAAGACAGAGTTTCTCTCTGTGTACTCCTGGCTTCCTGAACTGTAGAGCAGGCCAGCCTTGAACTCACAGACACCTGCCTCTGCCTCCCAAGTGCTAGAATTAAAGGTGTTAACCACCATCGACTGGCTTTCCTAATTTAAGTTGCATAAACTAAATTTTAGGTTTAATTCTGTGAAGGTTGTGAAACAATAATCAGTCTCAGCATCTGGTCAATATTTAAACTTTTTTTTCTATTTTACACATATACAATAGAATAACAAAATGAAGATTAATGAAGAAATTTGAACATACCCTTTTCTGGTTAAAAAATTTCCCATACTCACCCTATGGACAAATCCTGATAGTTAAGCTCAATGTACACAATCTTATAAGTTGTAGTTTTACCTCATGTAAAGCTTTTGCCTCTTGTAAGTTTTGTATGCTGACTTTGAAACCATAGGTATTGTTTAAAGATGGTCCGTCAATCTGAGAAGTTTCTTTCTTTGGAGAATTTACTGGTGCAAACTGATTCTATTAAGAAAAGACACAGCCAGAAACAAACATGAACAGCCATTTAAGAAAAAAGCTTTGTTAACATTCCTTTTACTTTAGTAACTGTAAAAATGTGATCAGTCTATAAACAGACCATGTGCTGACATTTGATTTTACAAGCTCTGAATATGGAAAGCAGTAGTCGGATAGAGCTCACACTTCTACTCCATAGATATTTATCTTGACTTTTCTTGAAACAGAAGTAGCTAATATGGAAGTGGTTTCTATCATTTATTTCCAAAGACAATGTCTAATGCATTTCTTTCATGTAACCTTATACTTATCAATTAAGTACTATCATATCTCTAGTAGTTGAATAAGGACATTTTTATTTCTCAACTTCAATAGTAGATAATGTTGCTTTCTTTGTAATTTAGTGAAAGAAATTGAAAAATTAAGTTATATTTGAAAAAAATAAACCAACGAAAAGGATATATTTCTGGTGGGATCAAAATCACTTACTTGAGCTCTGCTGTGACTGGACTGTTCTGATACTGCCAGTTATCAGTTAATGTATGTGTATCCTCATAATCCACAATTTGGCTATCATATTCACTTTCTCTGTAATATTTGTATTTACACATAAGAATATTTTAGATCCCAATAATAAAAAACCAAAGAAAAATGTAATTTCTTGTTGTCTCAAAGATATGTAAATAACGATGCAAAAAAAATGAAACAGTTAACTTCAGACACAGTTATGAGTTATCTGCGGTCTAAAATGAAGACTTGGTCTTGCACTGACCTACAGATGTTTAGTATAGTTACCTTCACTTGTGTTGTCAGGAGAACTCTCCTGAGACTTTCAGTATCATTCCCTTTCTTATTACACAACTTCTGGGTTTTTGGTTCTGTAGAGAGAAATTTCATTTTTATCTTGTACATCTGCTTCTGTTTTTTAAAACAAATTTTGCTGTTTCAAACACTTAAATAACATGTGTATCATTCTATACTCCAAATTTCATAATTTAAAAATAAAATTAAAATCTTAAATCTCCACAAAATACTTGAAAATTTTGCATTTTATATATGCACACTGGCGTTTTACTATTGAGTTTCATATCTTAGTCATTACCATTGGGAATAATCTACTCATCAAATAGTTATGATGAGGAGGGAGAGATATCAAGTTTCTTCTGTGCTTTAGAAAGAATCATAAATTCGTCATACATAAATGAAGGTGAAATTACAACAGTTCTATATAGAGCACATTCTAAGACCTTTCAGTAGATATTTGTGGATAGTACTAAATCCAACATATACCATGATTTTTGCTATACTTACCTACTTTTCCCCCATAACAGCATTTAATTTATAAGTTAGGCAAAGTAAGCTTAAAAATACCCAGTAATAAAATAGAATGACAATAATATACCCTAATAATTTACATGAATGTGATATTTTCCCCCTTTTCATAAGGAAAGTATCTTCCTGCTTCTCTTTGGCATCATTACTTCTGTGCTTTGGGTTCATGAAGTAAAATAACAACCCCTTGAACAAAAGTGTTCTAATCCACAGCTGCTGACTGGATCACTAACAAGAGAGTAACGGGTAGAATGCTATACTAGATAATGAGATGGTTCATATCCTGGGAGAGAAAGGATAAATAGTCATGATACTCAAACAGGACATCATTTCAAACTCAGGGTTCATTTACTTACAGAATTTTATAATTAGTACTTTTGAACTGCAATTGTCTGTGTGTGACTGAAACTGCTAAAAGCCAAATCCTGAATGAGGGAGGAAGTAATTGGTAATTTGTATCTAGTTAACACTTGATGTCTTTGAACTGAAGTATGCATAGCAGGAATACATAAATGGTTTCTCCTGACTGTCATGCAGTAAGAGTATAAGAAGGCCAGTAGAGACTCAGGCAAGAGATGATAATGAGCCAGCATAAGGCTGTGGTAGCAGAGATAAAATGAAGTAGAAAATTTTGAGTTATTTAGGAAGTGAGTAAAAGAACATTGTAATGGATGGAACAGGGTGCTGATTAAGGGAATCAGACGATGTGACATATGTATTGTGCCTAACTTTGTTGAATGATGAGACAATGACATTATTCACAGAGAGGGAGAATGGAAAGATTTGATGGGTCTGAAAATGGCTCATGCAGCACATGAATCTGAGTGTGTTGGTAAGGTGGTAGTGCATGCTGACATTGAGATTATGATTTAAGGGTTAAAAAAAATTCTGTAGTCCTTTGAATATTCAATCGGAATGCCATATAGTCAAGTAGGATAGTATTCTACAGCCTAAAATAGAATTCCCAACTGGAAATACAAATTTGTGAATTATCAGTATTAACCCTGTGGTCAGGAATTTGATCATTTAGGAGAAAAATCAAAGGAAAGCTTAAGACTTAATAAATTGTAACACTTAGATGACAACTAAGAATAGTATGATACATTTAAAAGAAAATCAAGTAGAAAGAAATAAAAATAAAGACAAGAGGAACTGCAGAAACTAAGTTGTGGGCAACAGGCCATGATTACTTAGAAGGCATGATTAAAAACTAAAATGCATCTATTGGCTTCAGTTACAAGTAAGTTTTGAGAAACTTTCTTTCCCCCTGTTTTTCCAGACAGGGTTTCTCTGTTCTCTGTAGCTTTGGAGCCTATTCTTGTAGGCCAGGCTGGCCTCAAGTTCACAGAGATCCGTCTGCCTCTGCCTCTAGAGAGCTGGGATTAAAGGCATGTGCCATCACCCCTGGTGAAAAACCTTTTTCTTTTAAACAGTGGAATGACAGAGTTCAGATTAGGGTAGGCTGAGAAATGAATACAAAGTAAATAAGCAGAGCTGTTAAGAGAAATCTTGTAAAAAGCAAGCTGGCTTTAAAGGAGGAAGAAAAATTTGGCCTGAGATATAAGGTCAAGGGAAATTTTGGCTGTTTCTATATTTAAAGGTGGGAAAGAGGCTGAGGATATACTTCTGCAGTGGAGTGTATGTACAGACCTTGGGTTTGAGAATCAGAACTGGGAAAATCAAAAATCAAAAAGGTGGCGACCTGGGCATGTGTAAAAAAAAAGCCAATGGTAAAAATCCAGTTCAGAAGCAGGTAAGGCTTCTCAGTGGTTCGTCTATTTCATCCAGAAGGTAGAGAGATACAATGTACTTCACAGTAGAAAGAAGAAAACATTTCCATCTGTTGATTCCCTAAAGCATGATGAGTCAAAAATCATATTCCATTTCCTGAGCTACAATTTCAATTACAAGACTGTAATTTTTATCATATAGTCTAATGTTTCATCTCCACCTTTGAAGAAGCATATGTAGCCTTTCCACTATTTATACACTTACCAATTGATAAAGGGCTAAGGCCAGTTACTTCAGGAAGCTTTTCTAGAAATTTTCTCTGCATAACTGGTGTACTATGAAGGCAAAGTGGATCACATTTCCCAGTTCTTGCTTTAGCATTAATTGGAGAGATCATCTGAGGCTCCTGAGGCTCACTGCAGGGACTTTTTGGGGTACTATCTTTTGTTGGCTTTAAGAAGTTCTCAGCAGCTAGGGAACATAGTTCCTCCATCGGTGATGAGTGTCTATCATCTCCATTTAATGCTTTGAAATCTGGGGATGTTACTTGTTGCCAAGGTGGAATACCTGGAGAATCAGGGGAGCTGCAACTAACATAACAATTATCATCATCTTCATCTTCCTCAGGAACAGCTGCAGAGGTGAGTGGTGGTAGTGTCTGACTGACACTTACAATCTGATCACATCTTGTAGTTGTTGCTTGTAAGGCAATGTGAGCCTTAGTAACTTCTTCCTTGGTGTGTGCTATAGTAGGAAGTGTATGTGGGCATGCATCCATCTGTGAAGACACTGCAGGTGTGTCAGCTGGATTAACTAAAGGACTGATGTTTTCAGATTTTATCACTCCAGTTAACTCAGTTTTAGAGAATTTCTTTGAACGTTCATATTCTTCTTTGGCTTGAAGCCATGCTTGGACCAGTTGTCGACTTGGGGCATATTTGCAAGGCATAATTACAATTTTTTTATCTTCTACCGTCTTATGGCTATTACTTGACCCTTTATTGACAACTGCTTGGCCATTACGAAGAGGGGAGCCTGGTCTGGGACTCTGAGTCATTGCTGAAAACGCTGTTTTCCACAGGCGCAGTCCTTCCAAGGAAAAGTCTCCTTCAAATTCAACCAGGTCATTTGGAAGTCGAGTTTCCACCATGAGAAGCCGTCCTCCAATCTCCCTATAAATACATTTTTAGAACATATGTTTTTGTCTCAAGAAACAATTACCCAAATAAGTTCCTACCTAACAGATTTAGAGTCCCTTTTGGTGTCTCAAATATGACAATTTCTTTTTCCACTTATCCCAACTGTAGACAAAACACTCTACCTTCAGATTCAATATGCTTTTCTTCACTGGCATATAATTACAAAATTAATTTCTTTGAAAGGCATCATCACCACAAAGAAAGAAGGTATTTGTTGTTTCAATTTAGTGTCCTATGAAACTTTTTCTTTGGAGATGACACAAACTCATCAAAATCCTTTCCACTAGTCTTCTCTGTATGTGTTTGGGTATGTTTTTATATGAGTGAGTTAACATATGTGGAAGGCAGAGGGTGATACTACATACCTTCCTTAGTTGCTCTCCACCTAAGTTTTGGAGACAGCAACTCCAACTAAACTTTATGCTCATCACTCTGATTAGCTGGATGGCCAATGAGCTCCAGGGATCTGTGTGCCTGCACCTATCGAGTGTTAGGGTTATGGACAGGCGCCACCATGTCCAGATTTCATGTGTGCACTAGGAATCCAAACTCAGGTCCCCGTGCTTATGCAGCAGGAACTTTATCAACTGGTTCATCCTCCCAGGCACTCACTGTTAATTTTAAGCAATATTCTACTCTCACCATACACAGATAAAAACAATAGAGTAATTTGTCTTTTATTTCTCTAAAGCCTCTTTCTCTATCTGCTAGTACCTATACCTTTGTATTTTTAAAATTCTCTCAATATTAAAAAAAAACATGCATTTGTTGGTGGTATACTATGAGGTTTTGGGTTCAATGTTCAGTATCAAACAAAATCCCATCTACACAGCTGAGGAAACAACTATAATTCTGTTGTCATGTATTTGAGTTTATAAACACAAGAACTTTGGAATTGGCAGAACACAAAATGAACAGTCTAAATTCCACTAATGTTTAAACTCATGTGTATATAAGGAAGAATCAGTAACTGAAAGATAAACTGGTTTAGTTTGCGGGGTGTGTGCACATGTGAACATGGTTGTCAGAGGACAAACTTTTGAATGTTCTTCCTCAGGTGCTGGCCTCTCTCTTTCAAGGACCTGAAATTCACCAAGTAGGATGGGCTGGCTGTTCAGCAAGCCCCAGGCTCTATCTGGACCACCTCTATAGAGATTTAGGATTACAAGTACATGCCATTAGTCCTCTTTTGTTTTTGTTCTTTTAAACAAACACCCCCCCACACACACATAAATCTAGATTACCAGATTTATGTCCTCAAGCACTTTAGCAACTGATTCATCTCCAAAGCCCCAAACTCTTGGATTAGGTCATGTACTCTGTTAGCTCTTGTTAGTTATGTGCTACCTTAGTGATGAGAGTCTAGAGAACTATCCAATGGCTGCTACATAAAACAGTACAATGACTACCACTTCACTCTTTGTTGTATGCATCTTCCCTGAAAATCTTTAATGAAAGAAAAGACAAGGAGAAATCATACCTCAATCACACCTCAGTAACTATAAAAAGCTAATAGCACTATCAACAAGACTAAAGATGTTGAAATCAAATGAAAAGTAGTTTAAAACAGACATATCCAAAACTAATGTTCATTTACTATCATAAAAGAACTTATGTGTCCCCAAAGGTCCATCCATTAGAGGCTTGGTCCTTTGGGACTCTGAGAGTTGCCAGAAACTTTAAGGTTTAACTTTAAGGTGGAACTTATTGAGGTCTTTAGATTATAGACACTGGTCTCTTCTTTTTGGTCCTAACTATCTAGTGAGAAGTTTGGCTCTGCCAAACGTGCCTATTTTGATGCGCTATTGCCAACAGACCCAAGTCATAAGTTGAACGTAGACTGGAATCTCTGAAAACTGTGAGTCCAAGTGAATCTCTTCTCCTTATAAACTGGGTAGCATACAACATTTCTCACAGTGACAGAAAGCAGATGAACACATTTATTAAAACAAAACAAACATTTAAAGAAACAATTTTTTTAAATAAAAAAGTCCAAAAGCTTAATTTTGGTTTGGTGAGATGGTTCTACAGGTAAAAGCAGTGGTCACTAAGTCTAACAACCTAAGTTTGATCTTTGGGGCCCACATGGCAAAAGGTAGGAATTGAGTCCCACAAGACCTCCATACTTGTGATATGCACACAGATACATACACATACACCAAAAAAAAAGCTTAACAATTAAAACTTCCATTCATGGGTTAAAACTCAGTGGCAGTATTTGCCTATGATATGAGGTCCTAGGTTCAGTTCCCAGAATTGAATTCTCTCTCTCTGTCTCTGTCTCTGTCTCTCTCTCTCTCTCTCTCACACACACACACACACACACACGTACACACACAGTCTCTCTCACCCTGTCCCTCCCTTCTTTTCTCCTCCTGTAATACTTTGAGGTATTTTGACATTCTTTTAAATTCTGTATCATGTCAAAGTGAGCCTTTGCTCCTCTAATGGTGACATGAGTTAAGTACTAGCAAATTAAAGCCCAAGAATCATCAACTTAATTTGTCTAGGTGCAGTTTTCTACTTTGTGAATGTTCTTAGTCAATGTATAATTACAAGTAATTTTTCATTGTTCTTGAAAACGCAATATCACAAAAAATGCATTATCACAGAGATAAAACTAGCAATCAGTTATGAAATGTTACAAAATAAAAGCTGTTCAAAGTGACCCAAGAAGAAACAAATGGATTTTGATTACCTGGGCTTTTCTGGCACATCAGAAGGATTACTGCAAAATGGTTCCTGATAAATAGTTTCTGAAAGATCATGATCCAACAAAGTTGCCACAATTTCTTCCCTACTTGGTGGGGACATAAGTGGTTTCAGAATGTGAGCAGTTCGAGGAGTAAAACTGCCGTTTTTAGACTGTAAGGGAGAGCTGGTAGACCTTGGTGAACTATCAGGAGTTGGTGTCAATACATCATTGTTTCTTGAAACATACAATTCTAAATCTTCAGAAGCTGCATCCACAAGTTCCCCATCAGGGGAGGAAAGTATGGTTGTAAAAGAGGTATTAACTGAGTCAAGAGATTGTTCCATTTCTTTTCTGTTATGACCTTGCATCCAGTCTGAACTGCTTGCCTGTGGAAGACTGAGAAATACTTCTTTACTCACTGAACTCCTATTCAGCCTGGATTTCTCATTTAGACAACCCTCTGACTGCTGGACACAGAAAGACTCCATGATTGCATTAGATCGAGATGCCAGAGGATGAAAGCTATTTTTCCACTGGCTGTGCCGATGACTTTCATTGTTATCTATAGACGCTTTCTCAAAAAGTTCAGGGTTCAAAGTACTGGATCTAATCCATTGGCTTGAATCAGAGACATGATGCTTCTCCTCACTACAACTCTGTTTGTCGTGATTTAAAAGCTCGTTCTTTTCTATAGCTTGTCCTGGGAAAAGATCCTGAACAGCATCACTCAGAAACTTCTGAGGCAAATTCTGATCAGCTGGAACAAACTGACTACCAGAGTAAAAGCTACAAAACCCAGTCTGGCCAATTGTGTTAATATCAAAATTATAATTATGTTCAGGAGATAAGCTATCTTCAAGTGAATAACAACTTTCAAAACCTGGATCTGAAAAAAGGATGGGACTATCATCTGACAGGGAATTATCCAACTGGCCAGAGGTCTGCAGATTTAGAGGGTCCACTTTTAGACATCTGGGGGTTTGCTCCTTAGGTTTCGTTCTTCTGGGAGTCCGAGGTTTTCTTGGAGATGTCACTGATCGTGTTCGTTTACTTGTTTTCTTATGCTCGACAGGAACAGAAATATTCTTCTCTGTCTGATCACTAGATGTTGGATCTTGTACAACATTTGCACTTTGTGCTTTCTGCTGCCTTTTTTGTAACAATTCTTTTAGAACAGCTAGCCCAGATTGTCCTTCACCAAATACTGAAGGTGTTGACACATTTTGATTTTTACACTGAGACAGTGCTTTGGTTTGTGAAACTGCTTCTGACAGTGACCTTTGTTTTACCCTTTCAGGCTTAAAATTTGACATATCTAAAATAAAGCTCCTCTGTTTCTGCTCCCATGCTATTTGTTTGATGGGACTTCTCAAAGAGGTTACAAAACAATTAGGTGTCTGGCTTTCTTCAGAAGCTGCATTTCCTGGAGAACAAGTTTTTTCACTATGTTTTGACTGTTCTGATATGCACACAGTCTGCTGCTGACTGTCCTTACAGTGCAAAAAATTGGGGGCACAGACCTGTTCTGGCTTTGATTCTAAAGAACTGCGGTACTCATTTAACTTTCCAATAGATGACACACAGTTTTTCTGTATATTTGCAGTCTCTTCTGTCTTTGGAGACAATACACCTGAAGAGATGTGTGTACTTTGTGCTACTTGAGACAAATGGTTGGAAAGGTCAAATATGCTTTTCTGAATCAAGGTTGATTCCTTTCGAGTAAACATAGCATTTTGAGACCGCTGAATATTAATTTTTGAGATTCCAGGTCCTAGGGAACTATAAACTGATGAATGTAAATCATCTCGTGAACTGGGGAACGTTTGCAAATCCACAGACTTCTTGCTTTCTAAGAAAGAGGAAAAGCAGTTAGACATCTTCTGCGGTGTACTAAGTCCAGTAGGTTGGCAAGTAGAAAGTGGATGATCCACAGCAGGGCCCGTTTGTGACATCTCTTTCTGTTTAAAAAGTGCTTGAGTGCCAGAGCTACTTGTGAGCTCAGGCACGTTCTGGTGGTTGAGTGTAAGCTGTGCTTCAGCCTCAGCCTGTGGTTCTGTCTTTTCACCTGTAGGTGCCATGTGCTTTCTTGATGAACCTTTCTCATTTGTTCTTTGTCTCTGTTTTGCTCTTGGTTTCTTTTTACCATCATCTCCCAGTTTATTTGTCTGATTTCGTTTGTTTCTTTTTTTAGTAACTACAGAGGGATTTGCAAGTCTTGCTTTTGACTTCTTAACCTGTGCTCTTGCTCGACTAGTTTTTCCTACCCGAGAATTAGCAGTCTTAGCGTTATATGCATTAGGACCCTTAAAAAGCATTGATTCTTTTTCTGCAGCAGCCAGAATTTCTTCAGCTCTTGGGTCTGTGGGAGACCAGCAGCGAGGAGGAGATGAATTGATAGGACTTGTGCTTCTCTCAGAAAGAAAACCTAGCTTTGACATAACATCACTATAATTCAAGTCACAGTCTTCGGTTTCAGCAATGTAAGATGGTGAGGGAGGAGAAAGAATAGCATGTGTCCGTCTTTTTCTGAAAGATAAAGTTCTTTTAATGTTTTCACTATTTGCTCTTTGTTGCTTACCAGTTTTTTTCTTAGCAGACTTATGTTTTGACTTCCTTCTGTGACTTTTCTTTGGTGCTAGTGGATAAATGGGATATTTGGTTGCAGGGGAGTCAGGAACTTTTGGCCAAAAATCCTTCAAAGGTGCAAGCTTCTTATACAGTTCCATTTTTTCCTCAGTTAATATTACTTGTTTTTCTTTAGAATCTATTTTACTTAGCTTCACAAGCATATTTTTCCTCCCTCTAAATCTATTGATAATAATATACTTTATAATGACAGGGGGAAGCTTTTTAGACATTTTTCTTCGTTTTCTGGGTTTTAGAGTTCCATCTAAATTTTCACCAATTTCCATGGGATGAGGTAGGCTAATTTTTGAGTTCTGTGTTACAAAACTTGACTCACTATCTTCAGTTTCATAATTTACCTTGCGTTTGGCTCTAAGTGTGTATTTATTTCCGTATAGTCCAAAGGACTGATCAGCTTCTAAAGACCCATCTCCAAAATGACAGTCTATAAAATTTTCTGTAGGTGTTTTATTGTCAAATGTTCCATGAGTAGCTTTACTTAAATCACTACTCAATGCATTATCCTTCTCAGAAGCACTGCTGTAAGGATTACTATGCATACAACTGTCTTTTGTGGTTCCAGTATCACTACTTTTGGTAGAAGTTTCCTGATGGCCTATTAATTTCTTTTTATTCAATTTTAACCGGGAAGGTTTACTGCCAGGTTGTAGTTTGTATGTGACAGGAGATAGTTTCTGTGGTCTACTGAGACAATTAGAAAGAACAACACTGGGAAAAAACATATAATGGGCTGCCTGCTGGCTGAGACTTGGCTTTTCCACTTTATGTTCTTGGAATTCTTCGTATCTGATTTTGAGTTTATTCAGTCCGCTCTCATCAGCGCTGCTATCAAGAGAATTCACCATAGTTCTATTCTCTGCTGAGCACGACAGCATGTCACAACTTCCAGTTAATGAAGAGGGGAATATACTATTAAAAGATGTGCTGTTTCCCTTTTCATTTCCTTCAGAGGACAGTTTACTTTTTGAATGACTTAAGTCAGGAAAGTTGAAAGAGTTTTTCCCCAATGTATTCTCACTAGTATGACGGTTCACATGTATGAAAGAGGCATCCTTTTCAAGTTTTCTCATGTTCGTATACTTTCTACTTGGTATTTGTCTTGTAACAGATGGAATATCTTCTTCATAATCAAAAACACTACTTTCACAGGAAGATACCGGCAAAGACTTGTCTTTCTTACAAATCTCTTTATGAGAGTTATCTGAATGAACACTACTGTTCAAAGATCCAGAGCATTTCATGGAGTAAGGACTTTCATTTGTAAAAGTGACCGAACTGTCTCGACCTTTTTCTGTATTGTTTGGTGGTGAAAGGTCTCCAGTGAAATCTTCTTTGTTTAAAACATGGGACGAAAGGGCACTTGTATGTTTACACTGAAAGGCAATCTTAGCAGAAGATGGGGGTTCCAATGTAGCAGCATCCTTGTGAAAGATGGAAGGTCTTACAGATAATTTACTTGTTGCAATCACTGAAGAGTGTGTTCTACAATTTTCATTGTTTAATGGATTGTCTGGAATCAAAGAAAGAAAAGAATTTACTCATTCATAGTGTTAATCTCTTAAGGAAGAATTTAAATTGTTTGTACATCTAAAATAGCAATCTGAACAAAGTTTACCCCTCTCATCAAGATTATACAACCGAAACAACATTAGTCATTATTTTAAACATATATTCTTTTGATTAAAAAAAGTTACAGTAGCTTTAAGGAATATGAGAAAACACTATCATTTGTTTCATGAAATAATATGCTATTCTTCATGTTATCTGAAATACAGTTAGCATATTTCTTAGTTTCCTGTTATATATGAATGATACTGATTAGGGTTTATAGAGCTTCAACAAGCAATTCACAAATATCCTACCCTCTTGAAAATAAGGAAATCATATATCTATATTTTTTAAAAAGGAAAACTCCTATAGAAAGAAAAAATGTAATTATATCACTAACAACCTCATATACTTATGCAGGAAATGATTTCAGTTTTTAAATAAAATATAATTTTACTTACTAAATAACCAAATGCCTACAATAGATTTGTTTTCTTACCACTATTTTCATCTGCAGTTCCGTCTAACTGAGGTATAGAAAGATTGGCAAAAAGCAAACTATTATCACTCCACTCCATTTCTTCTTCTGAGGATGAATCATCATCTTCAGTTGAGCTTCTGTGGGCATTTCTACACAGTGACCTAGAGAATATTAAAAGTCATTGGTGAGTATGACCATTAGAAAAAGATACATCTGGGGCTGCAAAGATGACTCAGGAGTTAAAACACTGGCTGCTCTTGCAGAAGACTCTATTTCAGTCCCAGAAACCACATGGTGGCTTACAACTGTAACTCCAGTTTCAGGGGATCTGAACACTCTCTTCTGGTTTCTGTAGGTAATGCATACATATGATGCACAGACACACATGCAAACATACATGTAAAATAAAAATAAAAATCTTAAAGAAAAAAGTGCATTTTAGATGCAAAATTTCTGATTATGATAGTAAAACAAAACAAAGATAAAAATAGCATTTAGAAAAGAAAAACAGATTTATTTTACTTTATTAAAGTATACTGCTATGGGACCTGTAAAGCTATTATAAAGTAGAATTTATAATCTTGCTCATATGAAGTATAAAGCATCATAATTATTACTTATGGCCACATCTTGGGTTACTCTATCTAGTCATGTCCTTCCTTATAATCTCCCTGCATCCTATCTGTGATAATACATACACATATGTAACAAATGAGAATCGAGTGACTCTTAAGAAGGTAGCATCCTAACATTTTAAGATATTCATAAATGAACCTTTAAACTCTGAAATGAGAAACAAGAATGCAGTGCAATGGGGCACTGAAATCAGGACCAGAGAGAAAGCAATAGTGATCAAGAGGAGCTAGAAGACAATATGGTAACCGACTTGATCCTGCAACAGCTAATAAAGCAAGGTTACTGAAAATTTTAGGAAAATCTGAGGTTCAGCTAGTTTAAGTTCAATCATATATTTCTACTAGCTTGGAACTTTCATTCCCATCTTGATGCTCAAAATATTTCTTCCCATACCTAGCCTTTTCCTTCTGGCCTCAACTGCTTGAAAACCATTTACCCTTTAAGTCTTTTACAAATCACAATTTGTCATAAAATCACTTTTATGTGCTCAAAGACATGATCTAATTGTTAGTTATTATTACTTATACCCTGGCTGACCTGCATTAGCTCTGTAGACCAGACTGGTCTCAAACTCGGAGATCTGCCTGTCTTTGCCTCCTAAATACTGGGATGAAAGGCGTGCACCACCACACCTGGCTAGAGTTATTATTAGATTCTAATAATTCTAGTCTAACTTTCTATTTGATATAAAAATCTTATTGTTAATAGTTCTGATAAATCTCCGTCTTCATGGTCTTTCTAACAAGGGCTTGCTGTCTCATATAATAACCCTTCAATGATTAGTGACTTCAGTGTAGCTAACTGCCTTTTGATATCACATACAATGAGTATTTTCAACTTCCATGATATATTCATGCTTTATCCTCCACCATAAGGAGCATATATGTCATTTTCTACATGTGAATATTCAATTTATAAATTTTATCACTTCTCCTTTAATTACCTAATTAGACCAAATATCCTCTATTCTAATGTTCTTTAAAAATGACAGTGTTCACAGATCTTTCTAGTTGTCTCCTTTTTCTTTCTCTTTATTTTCTCAGTCTTCTTAAACTGTGGTACACGTGGAAAAACAAAACATTTAATATATAGCATTCATTTAACAAATTCCTTTCTACATTTCTACTATTCGATTTCTCTCAAATATGGTTATGAAATGTTTGAGTCTCGTTCAGAGGCTGATTAAAGAACCACAACACATAGGTGATGGCTAATCTCGGTCGCCAACCTCACTGACTCTGGATCAATTGAAATGTGTATCTCTGGGCATTCCTGGGAAGAACTTTCCAGACCAGATTATCTGAAGCAGGCAGTACCACCCTAAACGTGGGCAGCACATTCTGGTCGCAACCTAGATAAAAAGACATGGAAAAAGGAAACTTGCTTTTTGTCTGCTTGCCCTCACTCTATCCTGTGCTGTGGCATTCCTTCAACAGTATCAAGGGGAAAAAAAAACTTCTTTGGAATTCCAGTGTAAACTGAAGAACAGCAGCTCTCCAGGAATCTTCCTGGCACAACAGATTGGGCCTGCTGAGACATTAGTCTCGTATACAGAGTCTTGGCTTCTCCACTGTAAGATGGTTGTTGTTGGTATGCATCCTGTAAAACAATCTCATGGATACCCTTTTATATTATATATTATATATAGTCATTATAAATATATATTCCTTCTACCAGTTCTGTTCTGCTGTGGAACAATCCTTTTTTTTTACACTAGGATTATTACGTATTACTCTCATTGGTTAATAAAAGCTGAAAGGCCAGGGCAGTAGCTGGGTAGGAAAATAGGTGGGAAAGCCAAACTAAGAATGATAGGAAGGAGGGCAGAGTTAGGAGAGACACCAGTCAGCCACCCAGGAAACAAGACATGCTAGAGAAGAAGTAAAGCCAAGAGCCATGTGACAATACATATATTAATAGGAAAGGGTTAATTTAAATATAAGAGTTGGCTAATAACAAGCCTGAGCTATCTGCCAAGAATTTATCAGCTTGCACTGTTCCTTTAGAAAACCCTGGCTAATATATCAGCTTTTTGTTTTGCTTTGCTTTGTTTTGTTTTGTTTTGAGCCAGGGTCTTACACTGTAACCCTGGCAGGCCTGGAACTTACTATGTAGATCAGGATGGCTCTAACTTACTGAGAGCCACTTGCCTTTGCCTCATGAGTTCTGGGGTTAAAGTCATACAGCATCATATCCAGTTCTTACTGACATTAAAAGTAAACCATAACAACAGTGCTTGCTTCTTTCTGAGACTATTTATTTGAGGTAAGGTCTAATATGTAGCCTTTGCTACATATTAAAGGCATGTGTGATTAGGACAGCTGTTATTCTTTTGGTCCCTGCCCTAGCCACGCCCACTCCTTTTAACCTCTGACCGCCTGTGATTGCTCGCTCTCTCCCTGTGTTCTCTCCCGGTGT